>NC_034191.2:77110571-77182117 GCF_002021735.2 Oncorhynchus kisutch
TCTCTCCCCTCTCTCTCCTCTCCCCCCCCTCTCTCTCTCTCTCTCTCTCCCCCCCCTCTCTCTCTCCCCCCCCCCCCCCCCCCCCCCTCTCTCTCTCCCCCCTGGTCATGTGGTGGGGGGGGGTTGCTCTTCCATTGGTTGGTTGGAAGACACTAACACAATTCAGGATGGTCCCCAAGATTGAATATTAAACATTCATTCAAATGATATAATATTTTATATGAAGTCTGTTTAAGACATTGTAATTTCCAATAATTCCATTCAGATTGTATAACCATGTCATTGTTTTGTAAATACCAGGTTAATTGTGTTCCCAAATACAACGTAACCTAAAGAATGTACTTACTATGTATGGTCTTTCAGAAGTGAGATGAGCCAAATGTGATTGGTGTTTCCTGTCTTTCATGGGGGCCATCTTGAAAAAATCATCTTTCTTCCATGGCAGTGGTGGTTACTGCATTGTTTCATCCTTCTAACCCTCCATTTTGTTACACATAGATTAAAAGATAGATCCTGATGTGACCTCTGAATCTGTGGATGTATCATCACAATATATAATATCAAATGTTATATAAATATAATAGCCATCTTGTTTTAGTTTGTCTGAAATGCATGATGGGAAGTTTCTATATGGTCACTTCAACTGTTCTTGTTTCTGTTCAGGAAAGTATTTTAAACATGTTTGTTTCACTTTTGCAGATAAATGGCTCTGAGAATTCAACAAATGGTGAGTAAGAAGGACATGACATCACATGACCTGTTATTTGTTTGTTGACAAGGAAAGCATCAATGGGGCGGCAGGGTAGCCTAGTGGTTAGAGCGTTGGACTAGTAACCGAAAGGTTGCAAGTACAAACCCCCGAGCTGACAAGGTACAAATCTGTCGTTCTGCCCCTGGCAGTTAACCCACTGTTCCTAGGCCGTCATTGAAAATAAGAATTTGTTCTTAACTGACTTGCCTGGTAAAATTAAAATTAAAATGGTGACTTATGATATGTGCTATTATTATACACACAACACAAGACCTCTGAGACCTGCTGCATCCAATACAACATATTAAATAGAAAAAACATTGTCTGTCATTACTGTTGTTCCTTATCTGACCTGTAGGGGGGCCGGTTTGTCCTTCGTCTGGGACCAAAGGGGACAAAGGGGAGAGGGGCTTCCCTGGGATGCCTGCCCCGCCACGTGAGTCACATTGGATGGATCATTGATTACCTAACACTATTATTTCAGTTCTACTTTTGATATAATGTGTCATAATGCCTGTGTCATTATTCATGTAGACATGTTATTATCTTTAATAATCAATGGATGTTGTATTTTTTTCTACAGTCACAATGCTTCCCAAAGGAACTATGGTGAGTTGAGTTATGTGTGTGTGTGTGTGTGTGTGTGTGCACGTGTGTGTGTGTGCTTACCTCTCACAGTTTGTGTGTCTGTCTGTCCACAGGGGAACAAAGGGGACAAGGGGGAGAAGGGGGAGGCCGGGTTACCTGGTATGCGTGGGACATCTGGAATGGTGGTGAGTCTCGTTTCCGTGGAGACCACACTCTCCCAAAGCCACGCCCACCCACCACAGCTTTGACCAATTACACTTACTGAGAAGAGCAGCATGCAACATAGACACATGAGATGAGTACATCATCGGTATCATCTTAATTTGAGGGTGTTATTATGGTCTATGACCTCTTTTGATGGTGTGCTAGATAGCTAAAGAATGTTTGGTGAGTTTCAGTTGAGCTTAATTGCTGCACGAGATGATTTATGTCTGAAATGAGCCGTTTTGGTTGTTTCTGTTGTGAGGATTTTGAATTTGGCCGCAATGCAAAATGCTGGTTTACATGAAAGGGAATACAAATATTTTTGAATTCTTTCAAATTCAGATGCTGCATGCAACAAAAGAGGATTTGTCCTACTGGCTCCATTTAAATAACCTCACAGAGTCATGGGGTTTAAATAACCTCACATAGTCATGGGGTTTAAATAACCTCACAGAGTCATGGGGTTGAAATAACCTCACAGAGTCATGGGGTTGAAATAACCTCACAGAGTCATGGGGTTTAAATAACCTCACAGAGTCATGGGTTTAAATAACCTCAAAGAGTTATGAGGTTTAAATAACCTCACAGAGTCATGGGGTTTAAATAACCTCACATAGTCATGAGGTTTAAATAACCTCAGAGTCATGAGGTTAAATAACCTCACAGAGTCATGAGGTTTAAATAACCTCACAGAGTCATGAGGTTTAAATAACCTCACAGAGTCATGAGGTTTAAATAACCTCACAGAGTCATGGGGTTTAAATAACCTCACAGAGTCATTGGGTTTAAATAACCTCACAGAGTCATGGGGTTGAAATAATCTCACAGAGTCATGGGGTTTAAATAACCTCACAGAGTCATGGGGTTTAAATAACCTCACATAGTCATGGGGTTTAAATAACCTCACAGAGTCATGAGGTTTAAATAACCTCACATATTCATGGGGTATTAATATTAATTCAAGGTAAAATGACTGTAGATGAAAGCACTGGGTCTGTTTCAGGGCCCTCAAGGAGAAACTGTTATGGGGCCCCCTGGCCATCCAGGTGTTCCGGGGTCTCCAGGTACTCCGGGGTATGGAAGACCTGGCCCTGAAGGCCCCCAAGGGCCTCCTGGACACCCCGGAGCACCCTCTCCAGGTAAGATTTGTGGTCACCCTTTGTGGCATTTGCTGTATAGTGTAACATGCTCACTAGCTTCTCATAATAAAATGTTACGTTTGTTGTCTCCCATTTTTGTAATTCCAGCTGTGACCATCCCTGGACCTCAAGGCCCCCCTGGCCCAGCTGGACCTCCTGGGGCCTCTGCCGTGGTGAGTCAGTCTGTCCCCTCCGTTATTCCATCACTTATCCGTCCCCGTCACATCATAATGTCATCCAGTCATACCATCAATTGTCAATCCTGTACCATCATGTAATCCTTGTTACATAATCACACGTCCATCATCAAATAACCCCAGACACACTACAGATAAAATGTCTGTCTTCCTCAATTGCCCTGACCAGTGTCTGGAGATAAAATGACTGTCATCTCCTCAATCACTCTGGCCAGTGTCTCCCCAACAATTACAGTGTTATAAACAGTCATAAATATTTCCTTCCAGTCTCAAAAGGTGCTTCTCTCCTGTGTTTTTCCTTTAGATGGAGACATTTCCTTCCAGCGAGGTCATGATGCAAAGGACGATGAACAGCAGAGAGGGGACCCTGAGCTACGTCACCACGGGGACAGGCAAACTCTACATCCGGGTACAAGAGGGATGGAAGGAGGTCCTGGTACAGTAGCATCTCTGGTCTCTGTCCTCCATGTCTCTCTGGTCTCTCGTGTGCCTGTCCTCCATGTCTCTCTGGTCCCTGTCCTCCATGTCTCTCTGGTCCCCGTCCTCCATGTCTCTCTGGTCCCCGTCCTCCATGTCTCTCTGGTTCCTGTCCTCCATGTCTCTCTGGTCCCTGTCCTCCATGTCTCTCTGGTCCCTGCCCCCCATGTCTCTCTGGTCTCTCTGGTCCCTGTCCTCCATGTCTCTCTGGTCTCTCCGGTCCCTGTCCTCCATGTCTCTCTGGTCCCTGTCCTCCATGTCTCTCTGGTCCCTGTCCTCCATGTCTCTCTGGTCCCTGTCCTCCGTGTGTCTCTGGTCCCTGTCCTCCATGTCTCTCTGGTCCCTGTCCTCTATGTGTCTCTGGTCCCTGTCCTCCATGTCTCTCTGGTCCCTGTCCTCCATGTCTCTCTGGTCCCTGTCCTCCATGTCTCTCTTGTTCCTGTCCTCCATGTCTCTCTGGTCCCTGTCCTCCATGTCTCTCTGGTCCCTGTCCTCCATGTCTCTCTGGTCTCTCTGGTCCCTGTCCTCCATGTCTCTCTGGTCCCTGTCCTCCATGTCTCTCTGGTCCCTGTCCTCCATGTCTCTCTGGTCCCTGTCCTCCATGTCTCTCTTGTTCCTGTCCTCCATGTCTCTCTTGTTCCTGTCCTCCATGTCTCTCTTGTTCCTGTCCTCCATGTCTCTCTGGTCCCTGTCCTCCATGTCTCTCTGGTCTCTCTGGTCCCTGTCCTCCATGTCTCTCTGGTCCCTGTCCTCCATGTCTCTCTGGTCCCTGTCCTCCATGTCTCTCTGGTCCCTGTCCTCCATGTCTCTCTTGTTCCTGTCCTCCATGTCTCTCTGGTCCCTGTCCTCCATGTCTCTCTGGTCTCTCTGGTCCCTGTCCTCCATGTCTCTCTGGTCCCTGTCCTCCATGTCTCTCTGGTCCCTGTCCTCCATGTCTCTCTGGTCCCTGTCCTCCATGTCTCTCTTGTTCCTGTCCTCCATGTCTCTCTTGTTCCTGTCCTCCATGTCTCTCTGGTCCCTGTCCTCCATGTCTCTCTGGTCTCTCTGGTCCCTGTCCTCCATGTCTCTCTGGTCCCTGTCCTCCATGTCTCTCTGGTCTCTCTGGTCCCTGTCCGCCATGTCTCTCTGGTCTCTCTGGTCCCTGTCCTCCATGTCTCTCTGGTTCCTGTCCTCCATGTCTCTCTGGTCCCTGTCCTCCATGTCTCTCTGGTCCCCGTCCTCCATGTCTCTCTGGTCCCGTCCTCCATGTCTCTCTGGTTCCTGTCCTCCATGTCTCTCTGGTCCCTGTCCTCCATGTCTCTCTGGTCTCTCTGGTCCCTGTCCTCCATGTCTCTCTGGTCCCTGTCCCCCATGTGTCTCTGGTCTCTCTGGTCCCTGTCCTCCATGTCTCTCTGGTTCCTGTCCTCCATGTCTCTCTGGTCCCTGTCCTCCATGTCTCTCTGGTCCCCGTCCTCCATGTCTCTCTGGTCCCCGTCCTCCATGTCTCTCTGGTTCCTGTCCTCCATGTCTCTCTGGTCCCTGTCCTCCATGTCTCTCTGGTCCCTGTCCCCCATGTCTCTCTGGTCTCGCTGGTCCCTGTCCTCCATGTCTCTCTGGTTCCTGTCCTCCATGTCTCTCTGGTCCCTGTCCTCCATGTCTCTCTGGTCCCTGTCCTCCATGTCTCTCTGGTCCCTGTCCCCCATGTCTCTCTGGTCTCTCTGGTCCCTGTCCTCCATGTCTCTCTGGTCTCTCCGGTCCCTGTCCTCCATGTCTCTCTGGTCCCTGTCCTCCATGTGTCTCTAGTCCCTGTCCTCCATGTGTCTCTGGTCCCTGTCCTCCGTGTCTCTCTGGTCTCTGTCCTCCATGTCTCTCTGGTCCCTGTCCTCTATGTGTCTCTGGTCCCTGTCCTCCATGTCTCTCTGGTCCCTGTCCTCCATGTCTCTCTGGTCCCTGTCCTCCATGTCTCTCTTGTTCCTGTCCTCCATGTCTCTCTGGTCCCTGTCCTCCATGTCTCTCTGGTCTCTCTGGTCCCTGTCCTCCATGTCTCTCTGGTCCCTGTCCTCCATGTCTCTCTGGTCTCTCTGGTCCCTGTCCTCCATGTCTCTCTGGTCCCTGTCCTCCATGTCTCTCTGGTCTCTCTGGTCCCTGTCCTCCATGTCTCTCTGGTCCCTGTCCTCCATGTATCTCTGGTCTCTCTGGTCCCTGTCCTCCATGTGACTCTGGTCTCTCTGGTTCCTGTCCTCCATGTCTCTCTGGTCCATGTCCTCCATGTGTCTCTGGTCCCTGTCCTCCATGTCTCTCTGGTCCCTGTCCTCCATGTCTCTCTGGACCCTGTCCTCCATGTGTCTCTGGTCCCTGTCCTCCATGTGTCTCTGGTCCCTGTCCTCCATGTCTCTCTGGTCCCTGTCCTCCATGTCTCTCTGGTCCCTGTCCTCCATGTCTCTCTGGTCCCTGTCCTCCATGTCTCTCTGGTCCCTGTCCTCCATGTGTCTCTGGTCTCTCTGGTCCCTGTCCTCCATGTGTCTCTGGTCCCTGTCCTCCATGTCTCTCTGGTCTCTCTGGTCCCTGTCCTCCATGTCTCTCTGGTCCCTGTCCTCCATGTGTCTCTGGTTCCTGTCCTCCATGTCTCTCTGGTCTCTCTGGTCCCTGTCCTCCATGTCTCTCTGGTCCCTGTCCTCCATGTCTCTCTGGTCTCTCTGGTCCCTGTCCTCCATGTCTCTCTGGTCCCTGTCCTCCATGTCTCTCTGGTCCCTGTCCTCCATGTGTCTCTGGTTCCTGTCCTCCATGTCTCTCTGGTCCCTGTCCTCCATGTGTCTCTGGTCCCTGTCCTCCATGTCTCTCTGGTCCCTGTCCTCCATGTCTCTCTGGTCTCTGTCCTCCATGTGTCTCTGGTCCCTGTCCTCCATGTCTCTCTGGTCCCTGTCCTCCATGTCTCTCTGGTCCCTGTCCTCCATGTGTCTCTGGTTCCTGTCCTCCATGTCTCTCTGTTCTCTCTGGTCTCTCTGGTCTCTCTGGTCCCTGTCCTCCATGTCTCTCTGGTCCCTGTCCTCCATGTCTCTCTGGTCTCTCTGGTCCCTGTCCTCCATGTCTCTCTGGTCCCTGTCCTCCATGTCTCTCTGGTCCCTGTCCTCCATGTGTCTCTGGGTCATGTCCTCCATGTCTCTCTGGTCCCTGTCCTCCATGTGTCTCTGGTCCCTGTCCTCCATGTCTCTCTGGTCCCTGTCCTCCATGTCTCTCTGGTCCCTGTCCTCCATGTGTCTCTGGTTCCTGTCCTCCATGTCTCTCTTGTCCCTGTCCTCCATGTCTCTCTGGTCCCTGTCCTCCATGTCTCTCTGGTCCCTGTCCTCCATGTCTCTCTGGTCCCCGTCCTCCATGTCTCTCTGGTCCCTGTCCTCCATGTGTCTCTGGTTCCTGTCCTCCATGTCTCTCTTGTCCCTGTCCTCCATGTCTCTCTGGTCCCCGTCCTCCATGTCTCTCTGGTCCATGTCCTCCATGTGTCTCTGGGTCATGTCCTCCATGTCTCTCTGGTCCCTGTCCTCCATGTCTCTCTGGTCCATGTCCTCCATGTCTCTCTAGTCCCTGTCCTCCATGTCTCTCTGGTCCCTGTCCTCCATGTGTCTCTGGTTCCTGTCCTCCATGTCTCTCTTGTCCCTGTCCTCCATGTGTCTCTGGTCCCTGTCCTCCATGTGTCTCTGGTCTCTCTGGTCCCTGTCCTCCATGTCTCTCTGGTCCCTGTCCTCCATGTCTCTCTTGTTCCTGTCCTCCATGTCTCTCTGGTCCCTGTCCTCCATGTCTCTCTGGTCCCTGTCCTCCATGTCTCTCTGGTCTCTCTGGTCCCTGTCCTCCATGTCTCTCTGGTCCCTGTCCTCCATGTCTCTCTGGTCCCTGTCCTCCATGTCTCTCTGGTCCCTGTCCTCCATGTCTCTCTTGTTCCTGTCCTCCATGTCTCTCTTGTTCCTGTCCTCCATGTCTCTCTTGTTCCTGTCCTCCATGTCTCTCTGGTCCCTGTCCTCCATGTCTCTCTGGTCTCTCTGGTCCCTGTCCTCCATGTCTCTCTGGTCCCTGTCCTCCATGTTTCTCTGGTCTCTCTGGTCCCTGTCCTCCATGTCTCTCTGGTCCCTGTCCTCCATGTCTCTCTGGTCCCTGTCCTCCATGTCTCTCTGGTCTCTGTCCTCCATGTCTCTCTGGTCCCTGTCCTCCATGTGTCTCTGGTTCCTGTCCTCCATGTCTCTCTGGTCCCTGTCCTCCATGTGTCTCTGGTCCCTGTCCTCCATGTCTCTCTGGTCCCTGTCCTCCATGTCTCTCTGGTCTCTGTCCTCCATGTGTCTCTGGTCCCTGTCCTCCATGTCTCTCTGGTCCCTGTCCTCCATGTCTCTCTGGTCCCTGTCCTCCATGTGTCTCTGGTTCCTGTCCTCCATGTCTCTCTGTTCTCTCTGGTCTCTCTGGTCTCTCTGGTCCCTGTCCTCCATGTCTCTCTGGTCCCTGTCCTCCATGTCTCTCTGGTCTCTCTGGTCCCTGTCCTCCATGTCTCTCTGGTCCCTGTCCTCCATGTCTCTCTGGTCCCTGTCCTCCATGTGTCTCTGGGTCATGTCCTCCATGTCTCTCTGGTCCCTGTCCTCCATGTGTCTCTGGTCCCTGTCCTCCATGTCTCTCTGGTCCCTGTCCTCCATGTCTCTCTGGTCCCTGTCCTCCATGTGTCTCTGGTTCCTGTCCTCCATGTCTCTCTTGTCCCTGTCCTCCATGTCTCTCTGGTCCCTGTCCTCCATGTCTCTCTGGTCCCTGTCCTCCATGTCTCTCTGGTCCCCGTCCTCCATGTCTCTCTGGTCCCTGTCCTCCATGTGTCTCTGGTTCCTGTCCTCCATGTCTCTCTGGTCCCTGTCCTCCATGTCTCTCTGGTCCCCGTCCTCCATGTCTCTCTGGTCCATGTCCTCCATGTGTCTCTGGGTCATGTCCTCCATGTCTCTCTGGTCCCTGTCCTCCATGTCTCTCTGGTCCATGTCCTCCATGTCTCTCTAGTCCCTGTCCTCCATGTCTCTCTGGTCCCTGTCCTCCATGTGTCTCTGGTCTCTCTGGTCCCTGTCCTCCATGTCTCTCTGGTCCCTGTCCTCTATGTGTCTCTGGTCCCTGTCCTCCATGTCTCTCTGGTCCCTGTCCTCCATGTCTCTCTGGTCCCTGTCCTCCATGTCTCTCTTGTTCCTGTCCTCCATGTCTCTCTGGTCCCTGTCCTCCATGTCTCTCTGGTCCCTGTCCTCCATGTCTCTCTGGTCTCTCTGGTCCCTGTCCTCCATGTCTCTCTGGTCCCTGTCCTCCATGTCTCTCTGGTCCCTGTCCTCCATGTCTCTCTGGTCCCTGTCCTCCATGTCTCTCTTGTTCCTGTCCTCCATGTCTCTCTTGTTCCTTTCCTCCATGTCTCTCTTGTTCCTGTCCTCCATGTCTCTCTGGTCCCTGTCCTCCATGTCTCTCTGGTCTCTCTGGTCCCTGTCCTCCATGTCTCTCTGGTCCCTGTCCTCCATGTTTCTCTGGTCTCTCTGGTCCCTGTCCTCCATGTCTCTCTGGTCCCTGTCCTCCATGTCTCTCTGGTCCCTGTCCTCCATGTCTCTCTTGTTCCTGTCCTCCATGTCTCTCTGGTCCCTGTCCTCCATGTCTCTCTGGTCTCTCTGGTCCCTGTCCTCCATGTGTCTCTGGGTCATGTCCTCCATGTCTCTCTGGTCCCTGTCCTCCATGTGTCTCTGGTTCCTGTCCTCCATGTCTCTCTGGTCCCTGTCCTCCATGTGTCTCTGGTCCCTGTCCTCCATGTCTCTCTGGTCCCTGTCCTCCATGTCTCTCTGGTCTCTGTCCTCCATGTGTCTCTGGTCCCTGTCCTCCATGTCTCTCTGGTCCCTGTCCTCCATGTCTCTCTGGTCCCTGTCCTCCATGTGTCTCTGGTTCCTGTCCTCCATGTGTCTCTGGTTCCTGTCCTCCATGTCTCTCTGGTCTCTCTGGTCTCTCTGGTCTCTCTGGTCCCTGTCCTCCATGTCTCTCTGGTCCCTGTCCTCCATGTCTCTCTGGTCTCTCTGGTCCCTGTCCTCCATGTCTCTCTGGTCCCTGTCCTCCATGTCTCTCTGGTCCCTGTCCTCCATGTGTCTCTGGGTCATGTCCTCCATGTCTCTCTGGTCCCTGTCCTCCATGTGTCTCTGGTCCCTGTCCTCCATGTCTCTCTGGTCCCTGTCCTCCATGTCTCTCTGGTCCCTGTCCTCCATGTGTCTCTGGTTCCTGTCCTCCATGTCTCTCTTGTCCCTGTCCTCCATGTCTCTCTGGTCCCTGTCCTCCATGTCTCTCTGGTCCCTGTCCTCCATGTCTCTCTGGTCCCCGTCCTCCATGTCTCTCTGGTCCCTGTCCTCCATGTGTCTCTGGTTCCTGTCCTCCATGTCTCTCTTGTCCCTGTCCTCCATGTCTCTCTGGTCCCCGTCCTCCATGTCTCTCTGGTCCATGTCCTCCATGTCTCTCTGGGTCATGTCCTCCATGTCTCTCTGGTCCCTGTCCTCCATGTCTCTCTGGTCCATGTCCTCCATGTCTCTCTAGTCCCTGTCCTCCATGTCTCTCTGGTCCCTGTCCTCCATGTGTCTCTGGTTCCTGTCCTCCATGTCTCTCTTGTCCCTGTCCTCCATGTGTCTCTGGTCCCTGTCCTCCATGTGTCTCTGGTCTCTCTGGTCCCTGTCCTCCATGTCTCTCTGGTCCCTGTCCTCTATGTGTCTCTGGTCCCTGTCCTCCATGTCTCTCTGTTCCCTGTCCTCCATGTCTCTCTGGTCCCTGTCCTCCATGTCTCTCTTGTTCCTGTCCTCCATGTCTCTCTGGTCCCTGTCCTCCATGTCTCTCTGGTCCCTGTCCTCCATGTCTCTCTGGTCTCTCTGGTCCCTGTCCTCCATGTCTCTCTGGTCCCTGTCCTCCATGTCTCTCTGGTCCCTGTCCTCCATGTCTCTCTGGTCCCTGTCCTCCATGTCTCTCTGGTCCCTGTCCTCCATGTGTCTCTGGTCCCTGTCCTCCATGTCTCTCTGGTCCCTGTCCTCCATGTCTCTCTGGTCCCTGTCCTCCATGTCTCTCTGGTCCCTGTCCTCCATGTGTCTCTGGTCCCTGTCCTCCATGTCTCTCTGGTCTCTCTGGTCCCTGTCCTCCATGTCTCTCTGGTCCCTGTCCTCCATGTGTCTCTGGTTCCTGTCCTCCATGTCTCTCTGGTCTCTCTGGTCCCTGTCCTCCATGTCTCTCTGGTCCCTGTCCTCCATGTCTCTCTGGTCTCTCTGGTCCCTGTCCTCCATGTCTCTCTGGTCCCTGTCCTCCATGTCTCTCTGGTCTCTCTGGTCCCTGTCCGCCATGTCTCTCTGGTCTCTCTGGTCCCTGTCCTCCATGTCTCTCTGGTTCCTGTCCTCCATGTCTCTCTGGTCCCTGTCCTCCATGTCTCTCTGGTCCCCGTCCTCCATGTCTCTCTGGTCCCGTCCTCCATGTCTCTCTGGTTCCTGTCCTCCATGTCTCTCTGGTCCCTGTCCTCCATGTCTCTCTGGTCTCTCTGGTCCATGTCTCTCTGGTCCCTGTCCCCCATGTGTCTCTGGTCTCTCTGGTCCCTGTCCTCCATGTCTCTCTGGTTCCTGTCCTCCATGTCTCTCTGGTCCCTGTCCTCCATGTCTCTCTGGTCCCCGTCCTCCATGTCTCTCTGGTCCCCGTCCTCCATGTCTCTCTGGTTCCTGTCCTCCATGTCTCTCTGGTCCCTGTCCTCCATGTCTCTCTGGTCCCTGTCCTCCATGTCTCTCTGGTCTCTCCGGTCCCTGTCCTCCATGTCTCTCTGGTCCCTGTCCTCCATGTCTCTCTAGTCCCTGTCCTCCATGTGTCTCTGGTCCCTGTCCTCCGTGTCTCTCTGGTCCCTGTCCTCCATGTCTCTCTGGTCCCTGTCCTCTATGTGTCTCTGGTCCCTGTCCTCCATGTCTCTCTGGTCCCTGTCCTCCATGTCTCTCTGGTCCCTGTCCTCCATGTCTCTCTTGTTCCTGTCCTCCATGTCTCTCTGGTCCCTGTCCTGCATGTCTCTCTGGTCCCTGTCCTCCATGTCTCTCTGGTCTCTCTGGTCCCTGTCCTCCATGTCTCTCTGGTCTCTCTGGTCCCTGTCCTCCATGTCTCTCTGGTCCCTGTCCTCCATGTGTCTCTGGTCTCTCTGGTTCCTGTCCTCCATGTCTCTCTGGTCCATGTCCTCCATGTGTCTCTGGTCCCTGTCCTCCATGTCTCTCTGGTCCCTGTCCTCCATGTCTCTCTGGTCCCTGTCCTCCATGTCTCTCTGGTCTCTCTGGTCCCTGTCCTCCATGTCTCTCTGGTCCCTGTCCTCCATGTCTCTCTGGTCCCTGTCCTCCATGTGTCTCTGGGTCATGTCCTCCATGTCTCTCTGTTCCCTGTCCTCCATGTGTCTCTGGTCCCTGTCCTCCATGTCTCTCTGGTCTCTCTGGGTCATGTCCTCCATGTGTGCATGTGTCAATAGTGAGCTGTGAATATATCTGATATGTTTGGTGTTTTCCTGTGTCTCTGTCTTGCACAGCTTGGTAACTTGATCTACCGCCCAGTCAATATCCCTCTACCTGACACGGTAAGGACAGTAGAGATGAGGATGGGACATGTTCGACTGCATTGAATTGTCTGCTCATGTCTCCCATTGTCCTCAATGGATTGTTTACGTGAAAGTGCATTGTAGACCTCCATATAAGGGATGCTTATAGCAGAATATGCAGTTAGTAACAAACGTTTGCCTCCTTAGGCTCAGCCAGGCACCGCCAGAAGATATGGGGTAAGTTTGTTGACAAAAAAAAATGACAAGATTGGCTAAGCGTTTGCACCTGTGCAAAGTTAGCTGTTGTTATTCCATAGAGGTACAATAAAGTTTTTCAAAAAAAGTCTTTATTTACACTTCTATATTCTTACTCACATCTTTACTTCAACTTTTGTTTTATGAAACTTTGCACTGGAGCCAAGAAACAGTCAATCAAAATACATTATGTAAACTTTCTGCTCCCTAGTTAGAAGTTAGAAAACTTCTAGATACCAAAAAGGAGAAAAACTGAGGGGGAAAAAGTTCAACCTTTTGTTATTGTTCGTGAAAACAAGTCATTGGTTTGGCTCAAGTCTGGCCACAAAATGAACTGGAGTCTAAATGTGATTTAGCAGTGGTTTGAGTATTCTACTTTTGGATTAAATTACTATCTGTGTGCTGTCGTTGAAGGACTGCCCAGGTTCGAGTTTTAGAGATTTAGATTCCCACAGTAGCAGACAGTCCATTCTGTACCAAGACCATCACCTAAGAGAGATGAGAATGATACTGTTGATGACTTAACATTTTCTTTACTGCATTGTGTGTTTGTGAATGTGCACATTATTATTATTTTTTTAACATTTTAGTCATTTGTTATTGTTGTTATTCAGAGCAATTAGGGAGAAGTGCCTTGCTCAAGGGTACGTCAGGAGGTTTTTCACCTAGTCTGCTCAGGAATTCGAACCAGCGACCGTTCGGTTACTGGCCCAACTCTAAAGGGCTCTGCATGGTCAATCTGACATCTGTATTGGCCATGCAGCATTTTACCGTCATAGGGCCTCTGCAGAAGTCAGGACCTTCATACTTCTTGTGCTACGTGGAGCAAAACACAGTGATTGTGAAGGACGTTGTCAAGGAAGTGAGTTTGTGTTAATGCAGGACCTCCAGCTCTCACCTACCGTCAACCAATCATGTCAATGCGAAACCCTCAGCATTGTTACAACATTTGAGAGGCGCCCGGCGATGCGGTCTCAATTTGGCATCTGCAAGCCTCCAAAGGCTCCGAAATTGCGTCACATCATCCATACGACGCCTCCGACCACATTTTCAGATCAAGCATAAAATTGACTTTAATCGCTAGGCTACCTGCCGCCACACGTCGGTTATGACGTTTTTGTTTGGTTACCTTGACCACCTGGAGTAGCGGAAGGATCACTCTGAACGAGGTGGCGGTTTAGAATACACACCAAATGGAGCATCTCTAATCCTCGGTCTCTTCCTCAGCTCAACCTGGTGGCCCTGAACCAACCCTACACAGGGAACTTCGGTGGCGACGACATGATAGACAAGCGGTGCTATGACCAGGCCATGGCCATGGGTCTGCCTGCCAACTACCGAGGCTTCGTATCCTCAAAAATACAGACAATTAATAAAGACCTGGTCCCTCAGAGGTTCAGACAGAGCTACCCCATAACCAACCTCAGGGTAAGCCAACCTCTCTCATCTTAAGATCATCTAAGGTCAGTGTATACCGCCGCGTTGAAACAACATGAAGTGTCAGTCAACTCAACTCTTTCTGTATCCACAGGGGGACATTTTGTTCAGTAACTACAAGTCTATCTTCACTGGGGGTGGAGGCAAATTCCCATCAAACATCCCAATCTACTCCTTCGACGGACGGGACGTAATGGCAGACCCCTTCTGGTGTGTGTGTGTGTGTGTGTGTGTGTGTGTGTGTGTGTGTGTGTGTGTGTGTGTGTGTGTGTGTGTGTGTGTGTGTGTGTGTGTGTGTGTGTGTGTGTGTGTGTGTGTGTGTGTGTGTGTGTGTGTGTGTGTGTGTGTGTGTAGGGGGTCTGAGTGGTGAAGTCTAGGTTGCCCTCATACTATATCTGAATAGTAAAGACTACATAAACATCCTCATCCACCCCTCATCTTCCCGCAAAAAGCTGCTTCACCAAATGATAAATGGGTTTGGAAGAACGTGGGCATGGAGGGGAACACACATGGCTGTTTCCACAAAGTGCAGGATAGCACAACCCGCAATCCAGACACTGAGGGTTGTACCGTTGTGTGTTTCAGCCCGGGGCCCATGCGAGCCAGCTGTGTCCACCCTCGTTCTATTGCTTCTATTTATATACCGCCTCGCTGAATTTATCAGCCCCGACAAACCAGAGACTAGAGGCTGGCAATTGTGGCTCCAAAGTGGCTTTTTTATAGATGTTTTTCAAACAGACGCTTTCCTAGTTTGTGGCGAGGTCTTATTTGAGAACGTGTATGAATAGATAGAGCCTGGGCACAAAAGAAAGGATATGGTTGTTGATGTCATCTGTTATGTTGAGGTCGCATCTGTAGGAAGGGATTTCAGTGCCAACGGAAACTGTATTTTAATTCAATATTTTTTTAATTTGTATTAAGATACTGCATTTTAATTCTTCAATATCTTATAATTTGTACTGCACAAATTGAAACATTGAATTCATAAATACAACTTGAATTTCATGATTTGAATGAATTAATATTGCATTCAGTTTTCAAATACCATTTAAAATGGAATTGAATATTTTAAATTCAATATTTATATATTCAGTTTCAATATGGTAGGCATTGCATTCATTGTCTGTGTATCAAGTTTACAAATTATAATTTAAAGTTTACCAAAGTTTGATATATTTAATTTATCACATCCATTCAAATTCAGTTTTCTAATTCAGTTTTCAAATTCAGTTTTCTAAATTCAGTTTTCTAAATTCAGTTTTCTAATTCAGTTTTCTAATTCAGTTTTCTAAATTCAGTTTTCAAATTCAGTTTTCTAAATTCAGTTTTCTAATTCAGTTTTCTAAATTCAGTTTTCTAATTCAGTTTTCTAAATTCAGTTTTCTAAATTCAGTTTTCTAAATTCAGTTTTCTAAATTCAGTTTTCTAAATTCAGTTTTCTAAATTCAGTTTTCTAAATTCAGTTTTCTAAATTCAGTTTTCTAAATTCAGTTTTCTAAATTCAGTTTTCTAAATTCAGTTTTCTAAATTCAGTTTTCTAAATTCAGTTTTCTAAATTCAGTTTTCTAAATTCAGATCCCTGCGCATTGTAGATTTGGTACTTCCCTGTATTTAGCTTCCTGTTTTGATATATATATGTTTAGTATTTTGATATTGATGACTGTACTGTTGGGTAGGGCTTGTTGTCACACACCGGATAGGTGCACCTAAATGTCTTGTTTTACAGGGTCAGCCATCCGGCGATACCCTGGAGCAAATTAGGGTTAATTAAATGTCTTGTTTTACAGGGTCAGCCATCCGGCGATACCCTGGAGCAAATTAGGGTTAATTAAATGTCTTGTTTTACAGGGTCAGCCATCCGGCGATACCCTGGAGCAAATTAGGGTTAATTAAGTGTCTTGTACACATGGTCAGCTTGGATATTCAAACCAACGACCTTTCATTACTGACCCGACACTCTAAAGCATTGTACTTGTGCATGTGACAAATAAAACATGAACTTCCTGGTACTTTTCCAGCCAGGAAAGGTAGAAGAGAACAGATTGAATTAAAACGATCCATACATTGGTGGGTATCTCTGCTCAGTTCGGGGCTACATTCGTTCAAGTCCCATTATGTTTTTTTTCAAGATTTTTTTCATGGTAGGGGATTTAAACTATTGGTGTTTGTGTGAACGTCTGTTATGTATGACTTTAATGTGTGTAGATGTGTACATGTGCCTCTGTATGTGCTGTATCCATACACCCTCCCATTATATATGTATCTATCTCTCCCGCAGGCCTAAGAAGAGCATCTGGCATGGCTCTAATACGTTTGGCAACCTGTTGGTAGACCGGTCCTGCGATTCGTGGCAGTCTGACAACATGGCCATCATGGGCCAGTCGTCTAATCTAGCTTCAGGCTTCCTCCTGGGACAGCAAGCACAGAGCTGTAGCAACCAGTTTGTGGTCCTTTGCATCGAGACCAGAGATCATGTTTAACATACTGCTCCGTCCTCCTCCACATTCATCTGCTCTCATCTTATCACTCTGGAAAGGTGTCAACTATATGTACATTCCTTTATGAGCATTTCATCATTGTCATGAACATATTCCTCCTCTCCCATCCTCTGATTGGTTGATTGACTGACTGAGATGAGATGGCGGATACTTGTCTGTCGATACCAGCTCCAAATCATGGCTTTGCGGAGTTTTTCAAAGCCAACTTTCAAGATTATTTCTCACTACAGATGTTTCACCTACTCAAGATGTCACCTTTCGTCTTCCAGTGATTGACCATGTTTATCATTTGTCCTATTAGCTCATTCTTTAAGAAATGTTTGTTCCATTAGACCAGGGCCAATAGCATATTTCACATGCATAACACCCATATTCTACAAAGTTGTTCAGTAAAGAAATGCTGATGCTATATTAGATGTGTTTTTACGTCCAGTGATTTCTCATTTGAGCAACAATTTCTCTCAGTATTTCATTTCAATTCAACATCTTATTTATACCGTAACTACACATAACGTGAATGAATCAAATTATTAAGGTTAAGTATGTCATTTATAGTTTGTTTGTCAAGGACTGTTTTAGTTTTTTTGTAATTTCGTTGTACAGCATTCCTGTTATGGCGCTAGAATTTTGATTTGATAGGTAGCTAGTTAGATGTGACTTCATTCAACATTATTTCCACCAATCACATAGCAATTCACCACAAAAAAAGTTATAACTTATGAAATTCATAAGTGATTTTATCAATTATAAGTGAGTATATTTTATACAATCATTGGTGCTTATTGATTAAAAATGTTTTTCATTTTCTTAATTATCTGAGTCTGATATCTGTTTTGAAATCTGGTCCTGTTACGTCGAGTCTGTACTGTGGTTAAAGGACAAGACAGACCAATACAGATCATCAACCAATCAGCCGTGTGTAGTAGATCAAAATCAAATCAAACTTTATTGGTCGCGTACAAAGTTTCGCTGATGTCATAACGGGTTCAGCGAAATGCTTATGTTACTAGCTCCTAATAATGCAGTAAAATGTCAAACAAGTCATTTATATATATAAAAAAAAACAGAAAGCAAGAAATTGTTGTAACAGAGCCATTTAACAAACAAAACGGCACTGTAACAGTTATCCAATTGTAATCCATAACAATCGCAAAGGTATGTGGACACCTATTCGTCGAATATCTCATTCCAAAATCATTGGCATTAATATGGAGTTGGTCTCCCTTTTGTTACGAGAACAGCCTCTACTCTTCTGGGAAGGCTTTCCACTAGATGTTGATTCATTGCTGCGGGGACTTGCTTCCATTCAGCCACAAGAACGTTAGTGAGGTCAGGCACTGATGTTGAGCGATTAGGCCTGGCTCGCAGTCGGCGTTCCAATTCATTGTAAAGGTGTTTCATGGGGTTGAAGTCAGGGCTCTGTGCAGGTCAGCGAAGTTCTTCCACACCAACCTCAACCAACCATTTTGGAATGGACCTTGCTTTGTGCATGGGGGCATTGTCATGCTGAAACAGGAAAGGGCGTTCCCCAAACTGTTGCCACAAAGTTGGAATCACAGAATCCTCTAGAATGTAATTGTATGCTGTAGCGTTAAAACATTTCCCTTCGGCCTCCCGGGTGGCGCAGTGGTCTAGGGCACTGCATCGCAGCGCTAGCTGTGCCACCAGAGACTCTGGGTTTGTGCCCAGGCTCTGTCGCAGCCGGCCGCGACTGGGAGGTCCGTGGGGCAACCCACAATTGGCCTGGCGTCGTCCAGGTTAGGGAGGGTTTGGCCCGTAGTGCGCACTAACCAAAGTGCACAGTGTTTCTTCCGACACATTGGTGCGGCTGGCTTCCGGGTTGGATGCGCGCTGTGTTAAGAAGCAGTGCGGCTTGGTTGGGTTGTGTTTCGGAGAACGCATGGCTTTCGGCCTTTGTCTCTCCCTAGCCCGTACGGGAGTTGTAGCGATGAGACAAGATAGTAATTACTAACAATTGGATACCACGAAATTGGGGTAAATTAAATTACATTTTCACTGGGCCTAGCCCGAACCATGAAAAACAGCCCCAGATCATTATTCCTCCTCCACCAAACTTTACAGTTGGCACTATGCATTGGGGCAAGTAGCGATCTCCTGGCATCTTCGAAACCCAGATTTGTCCGTCGGACTGCCAGATGGTGAAGAGTAATTAATCACTACTCCAGAGTCCAATAGCGGCGAGCTTTACACCACTCCAGCCGACGCTTGGCATTGCGCATGGTGTTCTTAGGCTTGTGTGCATCTGCTCGGCCATGGAAAACAGTTTCATGAAGCTCCCGACAAACAGTTATGTGCTGACGTTGCTTCCAGAGGCAATTTGGAACTCGGTAGTGAGGACAGACGGTTTTTACGTGTTTCAGCACTGAGCGGTCCCGTTCTGTGAGCTTGTGTGTATATATTCAGACCCCTTAACTTTTTCCAAATGTTGTTACTTTACAGCCTTATTCTAAAATGTATTACTGTCACGCCCTGACCTTAGAGATCCTTATTATTCTCTATGTTTGGTTAGGTCTGGGTGTGACTCGGGTGGGAAATTCTATGTTTTCTGGTTCTTTGTTTTTGGCCGAGTGTGGTTCCCAATCAGAGGCAGCTGTCTATCGTTCTCTCTGATTGGGGATCATACTTAGGCAGCCCTTTTTCACACCATTAGGTTGTGGGATCTTGTTTTCTGTTTAGTTACTGTTGCCTGACAGAACTGTGCGTTTTGAATATTTTTATTTTTGATTATTTTTTAATTAAAATCATGAACACTTTCCACGCTGTGCCTTGGTCTACTCTTTCTACCACCATCAAGAGCTGTTACAATTACCTTGTTTTTTTCCCTCATCAATCTACAGACAATAGCCCATAATGACATCACAATAGCCCATAATGACATCACAATAGCCCATAATGACATACGTTTTTAGACATTTTTGCTCGTTTAAAAAAAATTAAAAAACAGATTTATTACGTTTCCATAAGTATTCAGACCCTTTACTCAGTACTTTGTTGAAGCATTTTTGGCAGCGATTACAGCATCAAGTCTTCTTGGGTATGACATTACAAGCTTGGCACACCTGTATTTGGAGAGTTTCTCCCATTCTTCTCTGCAGATCCTCTCAAGCTCTGTCAGGTTGGATGGGGAGCGTTGCTTCACAGCTATTTTCAGGTCTCTCCAGAGATGTTCAATCGGGTTCAAGTCCGGGCACTGGCTGTGCCACTCAAGGACATTCAGAGACCTGTCCCAAAGCCACTCCTGCGTTGTCTTGGCTGTCTGCTTAGGGTCGTTGTCCTGTTGGAAGGGGAACCGTTGCTCCAGTCTGAGGTCCTGAA
The DNA here is from genome assembly GCF_002021735.2 of Oncorhynchus kisutch. Taxonomy (NCBI): domain Eukaryota; kingdom Metazoa; phylum Chordata; class Actinopteri; order Salmoniformes; family Salmonidae; genus Oncorhynchus; species Oncorhynchus kisutch. Next base: position 77,129,993 of record NC_034191.2, read on the forward strand.
CTCTGGAGCAGGTTTTCATCAAGGGTCTCTCTGTACTTCGCTCCGTTCATCTTTGCCTCGATCCTGACTAGTCTCCCAGGTCCCTGCCCCTGAAAAACATCCCCCCAACTTGATGCTGCCACCACCATGCTTCATCGTAAGGATGGTGCCAGGTTTCCTCCAGACGTGACACTTGGCATTCAGGACAAAGTGTTCAATCTTGGTTTCATCAGACCAGAAAGTCTTGTTTCTCATGGTCTGAGAGTCTTTAGGTGCATTTGTCAAACTCCAAGCTGGCTATCATGTGCTTTTTACTGAGGAGTGGCATCCGTCTGACCACTCTACCATAAAGTCATGATTGGTAGAGTGCTGCAGAGATGGTTGTCCTTCTGGAAGGTACTCCCATCTGCGCAGAGGAACTCTAGAGCTCTGTCAGAGTTACCATGGGGTTCTTGGTCACCTCCCTGGTTCTAAACTCTTTCCATTTAAGAATTATGGAGGCAACTGTGTTCTTGAGGAACTTCAATGCTTCAGACATTTTTTGGCATTCTTCCCCAGATCTGTGCCTCGCCACAATCCTGTCTTGGAGCTCTACAGACAATTCCTTCGACCTCATGGGTTGGTTTTTGCTCTGACATGCAATGTCAACTGTGGGACCTTATTTAGACAGGTGTGTGCCTTTCCAAATCATGTTCAGTAAGTTGAATTTACCACAGGTGGACTCCAGGTGGACTCCAATCAAGTTGTAGAAACATCCCAAGGATGATCAATGGAAACAGGATGCACCTGAGCTCAATTTCTTGTCTCATAGCAAAGGGTCTGAATACTTTTCTTTTTTAAATTGCAAAAATGTCTAAAAACATGTTTTGCTTTGTCATTATGGGGTATTGTGTGTTGATTGCTGAGGATTTTTACATTTTTTTAAATCAATTTTAGAATAAGGCTGTAATGTTACAAAATGTGGAAAAAGTCTAGAGGTCTGAATTGTTTCCTAAGGCACTGAATTAATTTACTGTTGGTCACTAAATCTGGCGAGACCTAGGACCATGAAAAAAACCCAGATTTAAAACCATGTTCCTTTACTTGTCAAATTTTATCATGTCAGACTGTCACAATCAATTTTCCCCTTCTGAAAACTGCAGACAATTACCTTTGACTAATCCATGGTAAATTCCACACATTAAGAGTTAGTTCAAAACTGATTTCAGCTACGAGAGGGCAGCAGCCTGCAGACCAGGGTTTAAACCAGTGACCCTTAAAACTTATGCAAGCACACCACCTATGCCATTACATTTCAAATTAAAGTTTACAATAGCACTGCCAAAAGGAATACACATACACACAACTTCAAGCTCCATACTCATTTGACAGAGGTAATGATTTGCCATTGATCATCACAGAAATTGATAAAACAGAACCATTTTTTAAATAAAAAAAAAAATTATTATATTCGAAACATTCAATATACTTGCAGTGAAGCCCCTCAACAACTACATCATGCCAGTCATCCAACAGATTCCCATTCAGAGAGACACACAGAAGCATCCAGAGTCAATGCCCTGCTCAAGGGCCTGTTGACAGATCTCCCACCAGGCCAAAAAACGTGAAACCCGAAGCCTCCAAGATCCCCCCACAGTTCCCCAATAGCTGTCCCTCAACCATTCGAGACCCCTTCCACAAACAGGACCATGTTTGTGTTTCTGAGCTTTTGTCAATATTACACGGGCAAGCTAACTGTTACAGAAATGAGGAATGGATACTTGAGTATACAAAACATTAGGAACCACCTGCTCTTGCCATGACACAGACTGAACAGGTGAAAGCTATGAACCCTTATTGATGTCACTTGTTAAATCCACCTCAATCAGTGTAGATGAAGGGGAGGAGACAGGTTAAAATTAAAGAAGGATTTTTAAGCCTTGAGACAATTGAGACATGGATTGTGTGTGTGTGCCATTCAGAGGGTGAATTGGCAAGGCAAAACATTTAAATTCCTTTGAACGGGATATCGTAGTAGGTGCCAAGCGCACCAGTTTGAGTGTGTCAAGAACTGCAATGCTGCTGTTTTTTTTTTATGCTCAACAGTTTCCTGTGTGTATCAATAATGGTCCACCATCCAAAGGACATCCAGCCAATTAGGACATCCAGCCAATTAGGACATCCAGCCAATTAGGACATCCAGCCAATTTGACACAACTGTGGGAAGCAAACATGAGTTAACATGGGCCAGCATCCCTGTGGAACGCTTTCGACACCCTGTAGAATCCATGCCCCGATGAATTGAGGCTGTTCTGAGGGCAAAAGGGGGTGCAACTCAATATTAAGGTATTCCTAATGTTTTGTACACTCAGTGTACAGTATATGAGTGACTGTGTCCAACTCTCCACCACTTTGTTACCTACTGACCCCAAAAGAAAAATGTTATCAAACAGATGTTTAAGGAAATACAAGCAGGCCCTCAATCAAGCTTGCTGGTCTTGTAAGTATAAAAGCAAAGCGTGCGTTTGTATAACTTATTTTTGAATCTTGAAAAGGTAATGGAATGGGAGTAGTGTGATGAAGAATCCAATACTTTAACATGTATGTGTTACAAATCATATTATTGTGGAAGCACCTCGTCTAAGAGAATGAATCAGGCTGTTTGAGAAGGTTTTGAATCCTAAGCATCCTGCCTTCACATTGTTTGTAGTAGGTCAAAGCTGTGTGCTGGAAAACCTTGGTAGAGCATGGGTGGAGTAGGCATTGTGGAGCTCATGAGAATTTCCTTTATTTTTAAGCTTCAGACCAATGCCTACTTCTCACTTAAAACATTGTTTTTGTTTTCAATAAATATATATAGTATATGCGATTGGTGTGTGCAGCAGTAGTGACAGTGCCTAAGGTTCAGAGCAGGGTGCTGGGTGGAGGCCGGCTAGTGATGGCTGTTTAACAGTCTGATAGCCTAGAGATACAGGCTGTTTATCAGTCTCTCGGCCCCAGCTTTTATGCACCTCTACTGTCTACACCTTCTAGATGGTAGCGGGGTGAAATGGCCGTGGCTTAGGTAGCTGAGGTCCTTGATGATCTTCTTTGCATTCCCGTGACACTGGGTGCTGTTGATCACCTGATGGGTGTCGACGAACGGTGGTGATTGAACACATAGAGTCATCTGGAAATTAACAGAATATGACGGCCAATGTTCTCTGGTCAGAGGTGATAGGCCTCTGAGTCAATTAGTGATGGTGGTCAATTTGGTACTGGTGTGGTGGTGTGGAGGCTCAACGGGGTCTTCAGCAACTCCCCTTTACTCCAGTAGGGGGCTTTAAGGAGACACAGGCCCTGTTTGAATCCTTTCCTTCTCCTCTCCTTAATTGGGGAGGACAGGCTCGTGGTATTGACCAGAACAGAATCAGTGGAATGGTATCAAATGTAACGGGTGTCCTGACTCTCTGAGGTCATTAAACATCCCATGGCACTTATCGTAAGAGTAGGGGTGTTAACCCCGGTGTCCTACCATCACGGTCACCTAATAATCCCCAGTTTACAATTGGCTCATTCATCCCCCTCCTCTCCCCTGTAACTATTCCCCAGGTCGTTGCTGCCAATGAGAACGTGTTCTCAGTCAACTTACCTGGTAGAATAATGGATAAATAAAAAAACATTTAAAAAAATGGTTTCCATGGTTTCCATGTGTTTGACGCCATTCCGTCTGTTCCGTTCTAGACATTATTATGAGCCGTCATCCCATCAGCATCCTCCACTGCCTTGATGCAGTCAGTAATTACAAATGACTGGACAGGTGACAGCCCTTGTGTTCACCTATCCAATATTAAATCAGTGATTACTTCAAGGATGGGAGAAAGGATGGATGGAATTAAATCGAACCACTCTGTCCACAGTAGATCTACTTCTCTGTGACCCATACCATACTGTAGTATACCATACTGTAGCATACCATACTGTAGTATACCATACTGTAGTATACCATACTGTAGCATACCATACTGTAGTATACCATACTGTAGTATACCATACTGTCGCATACCATACTGTAGCATACCATACTGTAGTATACCATACTGTCGCATACCATACTGTAGCATACCATACTGTAGCATACCATACTCTAGCATACCATACTCTACTATACCATACTGTAGTATACCATACTGTAGTATACCATACTGTAGCATACCATACTGTAGCATACCATACTGTAGTATACCATACTGTCGCATACCATACTGTAGCATACCATACTGTAGCATACCATACTCTAGCATACCATACTCTACTATACCATACTGTACTATACCATACTGTAGTATACCATACTGTACTATACCATACTGTACTATACCATACTGTAGTATACCATACTGTAGCGTTCCATTGTCATAACGTTGCCCTCTTTGGGTGTGGCGAGCCCCATCCCCCTCTCCCTGCCTCCCCCTTTCCTCCCCAACTAGGCTGCTGTGGTCAGAGATGTCGTAAATTCCTGAGGATCTCCTCATGGACACACAGTATAGAGAGAGTACATTTTCATAGAGAACAGGGGAATTTCTTCCACCTCACAGAACTCGAGGTCCCAACAAATTTCATGTTCCGTAGAAAGCATAGAAGATCGGTGAAGAATCCAGCTACGAACTGGTCCGTTTGTTACAACTTGGGGAAGCTCATGGGAGACGGTGTGGACACATTACCATAACGCTGTTCATACAGTATAATAGCCTTAGATATGAGGTTTGATTTTGGACTGTTTAATGAAGGAAAACTCAAAAAGGTAATTGGAGTTAACTAAATCAGAGGACCGCCCCTGAGCCCAGTTAGTGTCAGGCGTCCTGGGACCGCCCCTGAGCCCAGTTAGGGTCAGACATCCTGGGACCGCCCCTGAGCCCAGTTAGGGTCAGGCATCCTGGGACAGCCCTTTTCTGCAATTCCGAATAACACCCAACTTTGAGAAATTATCACCAGACCATGTTTTTCTCCATTAGGAGGACAAAGGTTGCAGACCATTGCTGAATCTTTTAACCATACCACGTGGTTAAACTCTTAGACTATCGATACCGACAGAATAAGAACAAGTCTTTGATACTAATTACTAGTCTGCAGCTAGGAATTCGGTATCATTGAACGTGAAGAACGACAACCGCCGAAACATCTATTCTACAACAACATGAATGAATGTCGCTCTGAACTATCCCCTCTAACCAAGACAGAGAGAGAGAGACGGACAAAACTCTCCAACAGAAACAAACTTTTCAACAAAGATCCCGACAACACACTGAGCGTAAATATATATATTGATTGCAATTGTTCCCGAATGAGTGAGCGTTCATGTGCAAAGGATTAGCATTTCAATTGTTATAATTATCAACTTTGTAGTCTCATCTCAGTTGACCCCCACTTCCCCTTTTGTCTAACAAGCCCCGATGCCGGTTTAGACCACTAGGGGCACATTCTCCTATCATTTCTTGTAACCACATTTACCTTGTTTGTTTGTTTATGCATTTCTGTGAATTACTTAGTTAGTAATAAATCAATTATTTAAGACAATTGATGTATGGATGACTCATAGTGAAGACTAGGTTCGTGCAGATAACCAACAATTTATGACATTTGGAATGAGACTAACGTGAGGTAAAGTAAACTATTCATTAATTCGAAGACTAATTGATCAGATAAAATATCTGAAAAGTTATTTTAGGAAATGATAACTTTGTAATCTGAATATTTTTCCTTGGTGCCCCGACTTCCTAGTTAATTCCAGTTACATGATTAATCAGTTGATCACGTAATACTAATTACAGAGAATCTTTGATAAAAACTATAAGTCTTCAATTTAAGGATAGAAAAGACACGACACCATACTGTAGCATACCTTACTGACTGTAGTATACCTTACCGTAGCATGCCTTACCGTAGAATACCGTAGCATACCTTACTGTAGTATTTTTGTATTTTTTTATTTCACCTTTATTTAACCAGGTAGGCTAGTTGAGAACACCTTTATTTAACCAGGTAGGCTAGTTGAGAACACCTTTATTTAACCAGGTAGGCAAGTTGAGAACAAGTTCTCATTTACAATTGCGACCTGGCCAAGATAAAGCAAAGCAGTTCGACACATACAACGACACAGAGTTACACATGGAATAAACAAACATACAGTCAATAATACAGTATAAACAAGTCTATATACGATGTGAGCAAATGAGGTGAGATAAGGGAGGTAAAGGCAAAAAAAGGCCATGGTATACCATACTGTAGCATACCATACTGTAGCATACCATACTGTAGCATACCATATTGTAGCATACCTTACTGTAGCATCCCTTTCTGTAGTATACCTTACTGTAGCATACCTTACTGTAGCATACCTTACTGTAGTATACCTTACTTTAGTATACCTTACTGTAGCATACCTTACTGTAGTATACCTTTTTCTAGCATTCCTTACTGTAGCATACCTTACTCTAGCATACAGTACTGTAGCATTCCTTTCTGTAGCATTCCTTTCTCTAGCATTCCTTACTGTAGCATACCTTACTGTAGCATACCTTCTCTAGCATACCGTACTGTAGCATTCCTTTCTGTAGCATTCCTTACTGTAGCATACCTTACTGTAGCATACCTTACTGTAGCATACCTTACTGTAGCATACCTTACTGTAGCATACCTTACTGTTGCAAACCTTACTGAAGCATACCTTACTGTAGCATACCTTACTCTAGCATTCCTTACTGTAGCATACCTTTCTCTAGCATTCCTTACTGTAGTATACCTTACTCTAGCATTCCTTACTGTAGCATACCTTACTGTAGTATACCTTTCTCCAGCATACCTTCTCCAGCATACCTTCTCTAGCATACCTTACTGTAGCATTTCTAAACAGTCGGAAAGGGCCTGCTGTGTTTGCATTAGCAGAGAGAATGTGAATATGGCAGGCGCTCCATGCTCATTAAAGGGTAATGTGGGTTATGGCTGGGCTTCACGTGCAGTTTGCTCCCTCTAAATATAGCCGGGACTACTTATTCTGTAATCTCGACACTGGCGCAGTGAGGGAGAGCGACGATGCTCGGCCTACATGTGTAAACCACATTGCCGAATTTGAACTGTTTTTGTTGCCTTACTGTTGCCTAAGGCTGCGTTTTCAGAGTCAGCCCAATTCAGATATTTTTTTTCCACTATTTGGTCTTTTTACCATTTAGATCAGCTATGACAATTAGACGATGTTAAAAGATCTGATGTGATTGGTCAAAAGACCAGTTGGTGGAAACAAGAACAGAATTGGGCTGTGTGTGTAAACGTAGCCTGTTACACTTTTTTGTTCCCATTTGTCTTGTGAGTGGGTCATACCACAATAAAAGCTGGGGAAGAGTTTCCTGTTACAACAGTGATCAGAATAGAGGACAAGACGTGACAGTGGGCCTGCAGCAGTTGGAAAGCGTGCTCCCAGCAGTTACATGGCATTTCAAATTAAATGTGATTCAATCATTGAGTTCCGGCTAATTTAATGGCTACCCACAAAGTAGAGGGCACTTTATTTTCTGTAGGCAGTTCCTGTGTAGTAGGCCATAAGGACTAGTTCTGCACATATTTGTCACTGCTCTGGTTAGCACATGTCCCAAGTCCAACACAGTTTATAATAAAGCCTGTAGTATTCTGCTATTATCATATAGTCTGTAGTATTCTGCTATTATCATATAGTCTGTAGTAATCTCTATTATAATAAAGCCTGTAGTATTCTGCTATTATCATATAGTCTGTAGTATTCTGCTATTATCATATAGTCTGTAGTAATCTCTATTATAATAAAGCCTGTAGTATTCTGCTATTATCATATAGTCTGTAGTAATCTGTATTATAATAAAGCCTGTAGTATTCTGCTATTATCATATAGTCTGTAGTAATCTGTATTATAATAAAGCCTGTAGTATTCTGCTATTATCATATAGTCTGTAGTAATCTGTATTATAATAAAGCCTGTAGTATTCTGCTATTATCATATAGTCTGTAGTAATCTGTATTATAATAAAGCCTGTAGTATTCTGCTATTATAATAAAGCCTGTAGTATTCTGTATTATAATAAAGCCTGTAGTATTCTGTATTATCATATAGTCTGTAGTATTCTGCTATTATAATAAAGCCTGTAGTATTCTGCTATTATAATAAAGCCTGTAGTATTCTGTATTATAATAAAGCCTGTAGTATTCTGTATTATCATATAGTCTGTAGTAATCTGTATTATAATAAAGCCTGTAGTATTCTGCTATTATAATAAAGCCTGTAGTATTCTGTATTATAATAAAGCCTGTAGTATTCTGTATTATCATATAGTCTGTAGTATTCTGCTATTATAATAAAGCCTGTAGCAATGTGATATTATATGAAAAGTCTGGATTGGTGTAAAGACTACTAAAGGGATAGTTCAGCCAAATTACTAAATTTAACATTGGTTTCCTTACCCTGCAAACAGGGGCGGAGCCAGAGGGGTGTCTGGGGTGGCACTGGACACCCCTGACATCTGATTGGCCACCCCGGGTGCCACCCCAAAATGTAATTCGCTACTGTCAGTTTTATGCTGACTGACATCTCATTTCACCTCTTGTTGAAAGAAGCATTTATTTAGAAGTTTTAAAATTGAGGACGAGGAAGAGAGAATATTAACGTTAGTTGCGAGATACAGAAGAAGAAGAGAGAATATTAACGTTAGTTGCGAGATACAGAAGAAGAAGAAGAGGAAGAGAGAATATTAACGTTAGTTGCGAGATACAGAAGAAGAAGAAGAAGAGGAAGAGAGAATATTAGCGTTAGTTGCGAGATACAGAAGAAGAAGAGAGAATATTAGCGTTAGTTGCGAGATACAGAAGAAGAAGAAGAGGAAGAGAGAATATTAACGTTAGTTGCGAGATACAGAAGAAGAAGAAGAAGAAGAGAGAATATTAGCGTTAGTTGCGAGATACAGAAGAAGAAGAGAGAATATTAGCGTTAGTTGCGAGATACAGAAGAAGAAGAAGAGGAAGAGAGAATATTAACGTTAGTTGCGAGATACAGAAGAAGAAGAAGAAGAAGAGAGAATATTAACGTTAGTTGCGAGATACAGAAGAGGAAGAGAGAATATTAACGTTAGTTGCGAGATACAGAAGAAGAAGAGAGAATATTAGCGTTAGTTGCGAGATACAGAAGAAGAAGAAGAGGAAGAGAGAATATTAACGTTAGTTGCGAGATACAGAAGAAGAAGAAGAAGAAGAGAGAATATTAACGTTAGTTGCGAGATACAGAAGAAGAAGAGAGAATATTAGCGTTAGTTGCGAGATACAGAAGAAGAAGAGAGAATATTAGCGTTAGTTGCGAGATACAGAAGAAGAAGAGAGAATATTAACGTTAGTTGCGAGATACAGAAGAAGAAGAGAGAATATTAGCGTTAGTTGCGAGATACAGAAGAAGAAGAAGAGGAAGAGAGAATATTAACGTTAGTAAGCGAGATACAGAAGAAGAAGAGAGAATATTAACGTTAGTTGCGAGATACAGAAGAAGAAGAGAGAATATTAGCGTTAGTTGCGAGATACAGAAGAAGAAGAGAGAATATTAACGTTAGTTGCGAGATACAGAAGAGGAAGAGAGAATATTAACGTTAGTTGCGAGATACAGAAGAGGAAGAGAGAATATTAACGTTAGTTGCGAGATACAGAAGAAGAAGAGAGAATATTTCCACATCTCCACAAGCTCTTTTCATGATTGGCGATAGCATCATATTTGAAGTAAGTTTTAAGGTTTTGTGCTAGTAATACACGCATATACAGTGCAGTGTCGTAAGTTACAGTATACAAATGTTTAGCTAATGTGTGGTAACTAGTAGGCTACAACTGTCAGTGTACAGCAAGTTAACAGTCAGCAACTTGAAACACATTAACTCAGTTTGATTTTCGTACTTGAACTCAAAACGAACAATTGTTATTATCAATCTATTAACGTTACTCAAAAGATTACCACAATTTGCAGATAGCCTGTTTGCTATCGTAAAGGTGTTAGAAATTATAGCTAGCTAAGTTACTTATTGCAGAGTAGAGTTAGCTATGATCTAACTCGTAACTTAGTCTGGTAGATGATTTTAATGTACACTTATGATCATGGATATTTGTAATTAAGATTGAGATTGGACCATAGACTGCATTGTTGCATAGGGTCAGTTAAACATGAAAAGAAAGGGGAAGATATTAGACTTCAGTTCCAAAACGACCCAATGGTAGGGCCAGGCCTATACTTTAAACTACATGTTTTAGTTAGCAGCTGTTAGTATCTAATCTTGTGGATCCCTTAATTATACATTTCCATAGAGATATGACCCATTATTTAACGTGTATTTCAGACATTACAAGATCCAGAAAAGGGGGTCCTGTGCAGCCGTGTTTGAAAACATTTCCCAGAACTCAGCAGGGTACCAGGAAAAGGGCTTTCAACAGCTCCTGGTATAAGGACAATTCATGGCTTGAATAGTCTGTCAATCAAGATTCGACTTATTGTTCCGTCTGTAGGCATTTTCCTGTGCCTAGTACACCTGAATCTGCCATCACAATCAGGTTTTTGTAACTGGAAAAAGGAGCTGTTTAAAGATTCTGGGTTTAAGGTCCAATTGAAGGCAGAGCATCATATCAATGCCATGTATGCTTGGAATCAGCATAAAAGGGCTATTGAGAGCAACTCATCAATGTTGGATGTCATAAATGAGGACCGGAAAAAGAAAGTGGAGGAAAACTATACTTATGTTAAAACAATTGCAGATGTGCTCCTATTAACTGCCAATCAAAATATAGCGCAGAGAGGTCATTGAGAGTCTGATGAGCAGAGAGGTCATTGAGAGTCTGATGAGCAGAGAGGTCATTGAGAGTCTGATGAGCAGAGGGGTCATTGAGAGTCTGATGAGCAGAGAGGTCATTGAGAGTCTGATGAGCAGAGAGGTCATTGAGAGTCTGATGAGCAGAGAGGTCATTGAGAGTCTGATGAGCAGAGAGGTCATTGAGAGTCTAATGAGCAGAGAGGTCATTGAGAGTCTGATGAGCAGAGAGGTCATTGAGAGTCTGATGAGCAGAGAGGTCATTGAGAGTCTGATGAGCAGAGAGGTCATTGAGAGTCTGATGAGCAGAGAGGTCATTGAGAGTCTGATGAGCAGAGAGGTCATTGAGAGTCTGATGAGCAGATAGGTCATTGAGAGTCTGATGAGCAGAGAGGTCATTGAGAGTCTGATGAGCAGAGAGGTCATTGAGAGTCTGATGAGCAGAGAGGTCATTGAGAGTCTGATGAGCAGAGAGGTCATTGAGAGTCTGATGAGCAGAGAGGTCATTGAGAGTCTGATGAGCAGAGAGGTCATTGAGAGTCTGATGAGCAGAGAGGTCATTGAGAGTCTGATGAGCAGAGAGGTCATTGAGAGTCTGATGAGCAGAGAGGTCATTGAGAGTCTGATGAGCAGAGAGGTCATTGAGAGTCTGATGAGCAGAGAGGTCATTGAGAGTCTGATGAGCAGAGAGGTCATTGAGAGTCTGATGAGCAGAGAGGTCATTGAGAGTCTGATGAGCAGAGAGGTCATTGAGAGTCTGATGAGCAGAGAGGTCATTGAGAGTCTGATGAGCAGAGAGGTCATTGAGAGTCTAATGAGCAGAGAGGTCATTGAGAGTCTGATGAGCAGAGAGGTCATTGAGAGTCTAATGAGCAGAGAGGTCATTGAGAGTCTGATGAGCAGAGAGGTCATTGAGAGTCTGATGAGCAGAGAGGTCATTGAGAGTCTGATGAGCAGAGAGGTCATTGAGAGTCTGATGAGCAGAGGGGTCATTGAGAGTCTGATGAGCAGAGAGGTCATTGAGAGTCTGATGAGCAGAGAGGTCATTGAGAGTCTGATGAGCAGAGAGGTCATTGAGAGTCTGATGAGCAGAGAGGTCATTGAGAGTCTGATGAGCAGAGAGGTCATTGAGAGTCTAATGAGCAGAGAGGTCATTGAGAGTCTGATGAGCAGAGAGGTCATTGAGAGTCTGATGAGCAGAGAGGTCATTGAGAGTCTGATGAGCAGAGAGGTCATTGAGAGTCTGATGAGCAGAGAGGTCATTGAGAGTCTGATGAGCAGAGAGGTCATTGAGAGTCTGATGAGCAGAGAGGTCATTGAGAGTCTGATGAGCAGAGAGGTCATTGAGAGTCTGATGAGCAGAGAGGTCATTGAGAGTCTAATGAGCAGAGAGGTCATTGAGAGTCTAATGAGCAGAGAGGTCATTGAGAGTCTGATGAGCAGAGAGGTCATTGAGAGTCTGATGAGCAGAGAGGTCATTGAGAGTCTGATGAGCAGAGAGGTCATTGAGAGTCTGATGAGCAGAGAGGTCATTGAGAGTCTAATGAGCAGAGAGGTCATTGAGAGTCTAATGAGCAGAGAGGTCATTGAGAGTCTGATGAGCAGAGAGGTCATTGAGAGTCTGATGAGCAGAGAGGTCATTGAGAGTCTGATGAGCAGAGAGGTCATTGAGAGTCTGATGAGCAGAGAGGTCATTGAGAGTCTGATGAGCAGAGAGGTCATTGAGAGTCTGATGAGCAGAGAGGTCATTGAGAGTCTGATGAGCAGAGAGGTCATTGAGAGTCTGATGAGCAGAGAGGTCATTGAGAGTCTGATGAGCAGAGAGGTCATTGAGAGTCTAATGAGCAGAGAGGTCATTGAGAGTCTGATGAGCAGAGAGGTCATTGAGAGTCTGATGAGCAGAGAGGTCATTGAGAGTCTGATGAGCAGAGAGGTCATTGAGAGTCTGATGAGCAGAGAGGTCATTGAGAGTCTAATGAGCAGAGAGGTCATTGAGAGTCTGATGAGCAGAGAGGTCATTGAGAGTCTGATGAGCAGAGAGGTCATTGAGAGTCTGATGAGCAGAGAGGTCATTGAGAGTCTGATGAGCAGAGAGGTCATTGAGAGTCTGATGAGCAGAGAGGTCATTGAGAGTCTGATGAGCAGAGAGGTCATTGAGAGTCTAATGAGCAGAGAGGTCATTGAGAGTCTGATGACTCACAACAAGGGTCATTTTGTGACAATCTTAGAAGAAATAGCAAAGCATGACCCTTTCATAGAGAAAAGGATGAATGCATGTGGCAAATGCTCAGTACACAAGCCACCAAATCTAGAAGGAAACTATTGAGGGCTGAGCTGAGATGGTACAAAGTCAAATAATAAGAGAAAAAGGAAGTGAACATTTAAAGAAAAAATAACACGTCTTTAGTTGTGAGGTGCTATTACAATGAGGGCCATCCACAAAAGCTTTTTATACTTTCAGACAGCTGAAAGCTTAGATGTTGCAGGTCTCACAAAAAAATGATCATTGATTGCCTTGAAAAACACGGACTGGACTATAGAAATAATCTGGTGGGGCAAGGCTGTGACGGTGAATCCGTCACGAGAGGAAAGCATTCTGGTGTGTCTGCATGGATTAAAAACAGTGCAAGATTTGAATTTTATGTGCACTGTAATGCACATGGTTTGAATTTGGTTATTGTCGATGCTGTCAAGTCAGTGGCTGAGGCAAGGGCTAGGAATCTAGTAGGTGCCCTTACAGACACATTACAGGACTACATTAGTGAGGGTTACTTTGGATAACTATGGAAAGAGGTTGAAGAGATTGCGGAACACTGCAAAATAAGTGTACAAACAGTGTAAAAGACAGCCTTAAACTAGCTTATGATTTCACGACTCATTGATGATGAGCCCTGTAGGACAGAAACATAGTGACCAAAGTGATGGTGAGAGCTTCCAAAGAGCTGTCTTTTATCAGCTGCTTGACAGTTTCACAGCTGAGCTGCAGAGGCCGTTTTTCAAAGAAGAATTGTGAGATAATGCAAGGAATCCAGTCTCTCAACCCAAAGAGTACAACATTCTTGAATGAGGAGCCTCTGTTTGCCTTCGCTCAGACCTTTGAGTCAGATTTAGAGGACCACAAACAAGAGGGTCATCAAACCAAGCGACTTCTTGATAGGAGAGAGAAAAGTGGGAGGGACAGACCGTCTACTCTCCTTGACTTGTTGTTTCTAGAACCTTTCTAGAACCTTCCATGAGCCCATAATGATGGGCACCAAAATTGTTTTTATTTTTCAAGCCCATTTCTGCTTGATACCTGGTATGTCAAATTGCAGTGTTTTTTTTGGTAAATTTACTTTTTTGTAAATAAACTATGCAATTTATGTAACACACAAATTTAATAGGATTAACAGCATCATCATTTAACGGATTACAGTTTGAATCGGACAGCAGCCAATCAAATTGTGCGGCTGAGAAAAGTTGTGCGTGGCAGTGCCGAGGAACATCGGCGGGTGAATTCAGATGGAGCCCTTGGAAATATACAAATACGACGCTGTATCAACAAAAAATCAATTGCAAGCCTCCCGAGTGGCGCAGTGGTCTAGGGCAGTGCTAGCTGTGCCACCAGAGACTCTGGATTCGAGCCCAGGCTCTGTCGCAGCCGGCCGCGACCGGGAGGTCCATGGGGCGATGCACAATTTGCCTAGCGTCGTCTGGGTTAGGGAGGGTTTGGCCGGTAGGGATATCCTTGTCTCATCGCGCACTAGCGGCTCCTGTGGCGGGCCGGGCGCAGTGCACTCTAACCAGGTCGCTAACCAGGTGCACGGTGTTTCCTCCGACACATTGGTGCGGCTGGCTTCCGGGTTGGATGCGCGCTGTGAGCGGCTTGGTTGGGTTGTGTTTCGGAGGACGCATGGCTTTTGACCTTCGTCTCTACCGAGCCCGTATGGGAGTTGTAGTGATGAGACAAGATAGTAACTACTAACAATTGGATACTACAAAATTGGGGAGAAAAGGGGGTAACTTTTCTTTTTATTATTAAAAAACGTGGGAAGAAAATTACAGAGGCGCAACAATTTCCAACTTTGTCCGACATTTGATGCTGCACAAAGAACGCTAAGTCATGGCTAATATAGCCGACAGCTATATATTTGATTACTTTACTAGTGTATCAGTGTGTGTGTTAAGGTTGGGCGATTGTGTACAAGCCTACATCGCCCAATTGCGCCCCATAGCGATCCTCGATAGTCGATCACTATTGGGGGGGGTCTTTCTCATGGCTACCCATGTATTTCCATGGGAATATAACGTTTATTTGGAAAGTTAGAAATATATAGATATTTTTAAAGCATTCATGATTTGCGTAAATGTAATATACTAACTATTACTCTTGTTAAAAATATGAAAAGGAAGAGGACATTATGACTTGTTTAGGACTCGAAACTCAAAGTTTAGGACTTGAGACTTGACTTGAGACTTGACGATCTTGACTTGAGACTTGACTCGGACTTGCCTGTCTTGACTTGGGACTTGAGTGCTAAGACTTGAGACTTACTTGTGACTTGTAAAACAATGACTTGGTCTCACCTCTGCTGAAAATGTTTTGGATGTTCAACACTTATAGACCCAGTGTGTGTGTGTGATAAAGAAAGAAGTCAATTGAGCTGCAGTTCCCGAGGTAGAGACACTGACTATTCAAAGTATCTTAAATAATTCTAGTGAAGTAACCCTTATGGACCTCACTATCTGCCTCATTGAAGAACTCTGGGTTCAGTGAATTATCACTTCTACCTCTAATCAGCAGTTATAGAATTCATTCACGCTCCTTAGATGCCAGGGTTAGGGTTACTAACTAATGTTCTGTCATGGTCTATGGACCCCCTGAAGTAGCCTTGGCAACCCCCTTTGACATCCCATGTAAAAAAAAAAAAAAAGCTCTAGTTACGCCACTGCCTGTAACCAGTCTATGGACATTCAGCTTTGGTTGTATTTCCCTGGTTACAGGGTAAGCAAATCAACATGTCATTTTGTTATTTGGGTCAACTATCCCTTTAAGTTACAAATGCTATACAAACTCCCATAGGGGTTGAATTGGTTCCATTTTGTTCATAACTATAACTTTAATTATTACTTTCTATGCCACAAGATACATCGTCAGTCTCCATCACATATATAGCGGAGTTTATACATGCAGCCCAATTCTGATCTTTTACCCAAGTCTTGGCAAAAGATCTGATCTGACTGGTTAAAAGACCAATAATTGGACAAAAATATCTGAATTGGACAACCGGTATAAATCAAAATTGTGCTGCCTGTGTGAACGCAGCCAGTGAGGTACAGCTCTTATTCCAGCCACAGTCTGTCTGTAGCCTACTTGAACGGCAACCAAGCTCAGATCTAGTGGGACACAGGTGGCCTATGCTATCTTTGTATAAAATATTCAATAGCATTAGAAACTCCTGGTACTCTTAAAGCACCACTCGAGACCTCATCTCATTCAGTCCTCTCATATGCGGAAAAAGAAACAAACACTTGAATAACAAATAAGGCAATTTACTGGGAAACAATTGCTATTGCTACCCACAAATGATTGATCCATGTCGATTGTGTGCCTGGATAAGGCACAGCCAAAACATCTGTGTTTCTTCCTCAGTACGTCTTTATGAGTGTTGTTTGCTTTCTCAGGAATGGGGAAATGTGGGGATTTGGTTCACACCCATACAGGACGCCAGAGATCCAGGCAAGCAGACAGTGTTTCAGGAATAGTATCGTGGTAGAACTGCATGTACAAGTACTCGTACATCATAACACTGTCTGGCAGGTGGTGAAAGGTCTGGAGTTTTGCCTGAGGGGAGACTGAGGACTGAATACTGGAGACGGCCATGAGGAGCTGAAAGACAGGCATTTCTCCCTTAACACCTTCAGGTTGATTGATCACACGCACACACATTAGGGAAGTCATTCAACCCAGGGTTCAACTAAAAGACAATACATACAATGTAGATATAGGGTTTCATGCTTCGGTTGATTTGATCATTTATGATGTCAATAATTGATATGTTGGATTCACATCTCTATCTCAACCAAAAATCGAAGTTGAAGAATAGGACTAAATCAAATCAAACTTATTTAAAGATAGATTTAATTTAGTCCTATTCTTTAACTTAGATTTGGGGTTTAGATAAGAGATGTGAATCCAACATATCAATTATTAATTTGTAGACAAACTGGAATTAAAGTCAGACTAAGTCAGTGGCACAAGATATACATCTCCTTCAAATGTTGATATTTCGTTGCATTGACAACAAAACACAATTGAATATGACTTTTGCAATACACTATATAGACTTTTAACTTGTCCACAAGTGATATGTTGGATTCATGTCTCCAACTAAACCAAAAATGCAAGTAAAAGAATAGGATTAAGTGTCTCAGATGAAACTATCCAAGCACTAGATACATCTCCTTTAAATCTTGATATTTGGTTGCGTTGTCAACCTAAAACCATTCGATATCACTTTTGTAAGACAGTAAATATCCTAAAGTTAAGGCTACCTTACAAACTAATGTACAGTTGAAGTCAGAAGTTTACATACACTTAGATTGGAGTCATGAAAACTAGTTTTTCAACCACTACAAATGTCTTGTTAACAAACTATAGTTTTGGCAAGATGGTTAGGACATCTACTTTGTGCATGACACGAGTAATTTCTCCAACAATTATTTACAGACAGATTATTTAACTTATAATTCACTGTATCACAATCCCAGTGGTTCAGAAGTTTACATACACTAAGTTGACTGTGCCATTAAACAGCTTGGAAAATTCCTGAAAATTATGTCAACGCTTTAGAAGCTTCGGATAGGCTAATTGACATCATTTGAGTCAATTGGGGGTGTACCTGTGGATGTATTTCAAGGCCTACCTTCAAACTCAGTGCCACTTTGATTGACATCATGTGAAAATCAAAAGAAATCAGCCAAGACCTCATAATTATTTTTTAGATCCCCACAAGACTTGTTCATCCTTGGGAGCAATTCCCAAACGCCTGAACGTACCACGTTCATCTGTACAAACAATACTATGCAAGTATAAACACCATGGGACCACGCAGCCATCATACCACTCAGGAAGGAGATGCGTTCTGTCTCCTAGAAATGAACATACTTTGTTGCGAAAAGTGCAAGTCAATCCCAGAACAACAGCAAAGGTCCTTGTGAAGATGCTGGAGGAAACAGGTACAAAAGTATCTATATCCACAGCAATACGAGGCATATATCGACAATCTGAAAGGCTGCTCAGCAAGGAAGAAGCCACTGCTCCAAAACCGCCATAAAAAGCCAGACTACGGTTTGCAACTGCACATGGGGACAAATATCGTACTTTTTGGACAAATGTCCTCTGGTCTGATGAAACAAAAATAGAACTGTATGGCCAAAATGATAATTGTTATGTTTGGAGCATAAAGGGGGAAGCTTGCAAGCCGAAGAATACCATCCCAACAGTGAAGCACGGGGGTGGCAGCATCATGTTGTGGGGGTGCTTTGCTGCAGGAGGGACTGGTGCACTTCACAAAATAGATGGGGATGAGGAATGAGGAAGGGAAATGATGTGGATATATTGAAGCAACATCTCAAGACATCCGTCAGGAAGTTAAAGCTTGGTCACAAAGCCCTGACCTCAAACCCATAGAAAATTTGTGGGCAGAACTGAAAAAGCGTGTGCGAGCAAGGAGGCCTACAACTTGACTCAGTTACACCAGGTCTGTCAGGAGGAATTCACCCAACTTATTGTGGGAAGCTTGTGGAAAGCTACC
Organism: Oncorhynchus kisutch; assembly: GCF_002021735.2. Taxonomy (NCBI): domain Eukaryota; kingdom Metazoa; phylum Chordata; class Actinopteri; order Salmoniformes; family Salmonidae; genus Oncorhynchus; species Oncorhynchus kisutch. The sequence goes on from NC_034191.2 coordinate 77,148,582, forward strand.
CGAAACATTTGACCCAAGTTAAACAATTTAAAGGCAATGCTACCAAATACTAATTGAGTGTATGTAAACTTCTGAACCACTGGGAATGTTATGAAAGAAATAAAAGCTGAAATAAATAATTCTCTCAACTATTATTCTGACATTTCACATTCTTACAATAAAGTGGTGATCCTAACTGACCTAAAACAGGGAATTTTTACTAGGATTAAATGTCACAAATTGTGAAAAACTTGAGTTTAAAAGCATTTGGCTAAGGTGTATGTAAACTTCCGACTTCAACAGTAACAGTTTTTATTCAACCTTAAAATTAGTAACTCATACATGGCCACATTTTAAAGTTACTTTACCTATAAAAGTCATATTGTGTGATCATAGCAAGCGTGCATGGTCAAGATAGCATGCAAAGGTTGCAATTTTGTGGAGATGTTCACATTACAAATATCCAAACAGAATCTCCAACGGCATTGATCACTTGCACCATGTACTTTTAATCTATTCTCAACTGCAATCCAGGTCATTTGGTTCTGCTATTAGATGAAGCGCGATGAAAACACACATTTGACAATGTATTCCCATTTCAACTTTGCTGTGTCTTTCATTGGTTGAAAGTGCAGTGATAACACATTTAGATTACTACTCAAACATAGAATGTCTCAGTGGGAATGTCCATAGTGGGAATGTCCATAGTGGGAATGTCCACAGTGGGAATGTCCATAGTGGGAATGTCCACAGTGGGAATGTCTACAGTGAGAATGTCCAGCGTGGGAATGTCCAGCGTGGGAATGTCCACAGTGGGAATGTCCACAGTGGGAATGTCCACAGTGGGAATGTCCACAGTGGGAATGTCCACAGTGGGAATGTCCATAGTGGGAATGTCTACAGTGAGAATGTCCATAGTGGGAATGTTCCAGAGGGAATGTCCACAGTGGGAATGTCCCAGAGGGAATGTCCATAGTGGGAATGTCCATAGTGGGAATGTCCATAGTGGGAATGTCCACAGTGGGAATGTCCACAGTTGGAATGCCCATAGTGGGAATGTCCATAGTGGGAATGTCCACAGTGGGAATGTCCACAGTGGGAATGTCCATAGTGGGAATGTCCATAATGGGAATGTCCACAGTGGGAATGTCCATAGTGGGAATGTCCATAGTGGGAATGTCGCAGAGGGAATGTCCACAGTGGGAATGTCCACAGTGGGAATGTCCATAGTGGGAATGTCCACCGTGGGAATGTCCACAGTGGGAATGTCCACAGTGGGAATGTCCATAGTGGGAATGTCGCAGAGGGAATGTCCACAGTGGGAATGTCCACCGTGGGAATGTCCACAGTGGGAATGTCCATAGTGGGAATGTCGCAGAGGGAATGTCCACAGTGGGAATGTCCATAGTGGGAATGTCCACCGTGGGAATGTCCACAGTGGGAATGTCCACAGTGGGAATGTCCATAGTGGGAATGTCGCAGAGGGAATGTCCACAGTGGGAATGTCCACAGTGGGAATGTCCATAGTGGGAATGTCCACAGTGGGAATGTCCACAGTGGGAATGTCCATAGTGGGAATGTCCATAATGGGAATGTCCACAGTGGGAATGTCCATAGTGGGAATGTCCATAGTGGGAATGTCGCAGAGGGAATGTCCACAGTGGGAATGTCCATAGTGGGAATGTCCATAGTGGGAATGTCCACCGTGGGAATGTCCACAGTGGGAATGTCCACAGTGGGAATGTCCATAGTGGGAATGTCGCAGAGGGAATGTCCACAGTGGGAATGTCCACCGTGGGAATGTCCACAGTGGGAATGTCCATAGTGGGAATGTCGCAGAGGGAATGTCCACAGTGGGAATGTCCATAGTGGGAATGTCCACCGTGGGAATGTCCACAGTGGGAATGTCCACAGTGGGAATGTCGCAGAGGGAATGTCCACAGTGGGAATGTCCACAGTGGGAATGTCCATAGTGGGAATGTCCACAGTGGGAATGTCCATAGTGGGAATGTCCATTGTGGGAATGTCCACAGTGGGAATGTCCACAGTGGGAATGTCCACAGTGGGAATGTCCACAGTGGGAATGTCCACAGTGGGAATGTCCATAGTGGGAATGTCCATAGTGGGAGCAGCAGCAGGGGGGGGTGAGAAGTGGATGAAACAATAATAAGGGATGGGCAACATTGATGGGGGTGGGGGCCATAGCGGCTCGCGGGTCCCCCTATTTTAGCAGCCCTCCTCAGCGAAGAGAAAACGTTTGAATTTAAACATTTAATTGCCTGCAATTCTACACATTTTACCATAAGATGTGGAGACAAATGTTGGCAGCTGTTAATAAGAGTATTTGATGAGGCCTCATATCGTCCATGACAAACGCATCATCAGTAACATTCCACCATGACGGCTTCACTGCAGTAACGTCGCGCTGGCTAAAAGAAAACGAGCTGTTTAATAGAACACGTAGGACTCTTGTCAGGCTTTTGTCACATCTAATTCCCATGTCAATGAGAGGCCCAGGCCCTTTTGTGTGGTGCGGAGTGCAAATCTGTACATGAAGGACGGGTGGAGAACCCCCCCCCCCCCACACCCCCACCCCGACAGAGGTCAGACGAATAGAGCGATCTCCCCAGAGCTGGGAGGATGATAGGGGACTGGAGTCAGCCCTGTGGCCTCTTGATGTCCATCACACCTCTGCCATTGTGTCTGTCTCTCCGTGGGGCCCAGTGCAGGTCAGCGGCAGTCATGTGACCTTTAATGGCGTAAATTGAATTCTATCAAACTTTATTTAAACATCAATGGGAATTGTTTATACTAGGTGACGTTGTGTGTGTGTGTGTGTAAATACGTGACGTTGATACATTAATCTATCGTAATATCTTCATTCAAGAAAAAAAACATTTGACTTTTTATTTTTAATTACAGAAAGTGTATAAATGCAGGAAACTATTAGAGTCAGAAGAATCCCATGGCAAAGCACAGCAGACTTAACCCAGGCAAGGCAGCTGAACTGAGGCAGTCCTTTTCGTTCAGTCATACGAGCCCTGGGGCCAGGGTAGCAGAGGATGGTTCATCCTCTCAACATTAGCCCCATTGTGAGCGCAGAGCGCCTGGGTGACCGTGCTAAATGCAGTGTTGTTGTTTTTCATTATAACGTATTATATTTCATTATATCTCCCCTAATCAGTTGTCTCAATATGGCTGACATGGTTGCTTTCCCAGGTATAGGTCGTCATCGTTGATTTCGATGGTCAAACATTTTATGACAAAAAGATGTGCATATATTTCTAGGCATCACCTTGACTCCAATATATATATATATATATATTATTCAACCTTTATTTAATTAGGCAAGTCAGTTTTAAGAACTAATTATTATTTACAATGACGACCTAAAATAGCCCAATTGACTGAAGTCTGTGGATTTCAACTGAAAACATTTTTAAGACATAACACCGCACCCATGCATTAATAACGGTGTTATCATCCTGTTCCCATGTCACCGTTAACCCGGTCCTCTTGTGACTGGTGGGCGTACCCCGTTCGCGCATGCCCAGTATGTTCTGCGTGTGACCATAGGGCCAGAAGTTCTCTTTCTCATCCACAGTTCTCGGCCTGCACATGAGCGGATCACCAGAGAGCCGCAGTCGATGATGTCGCCGATACAGAAGGTCTCATGGAGCTTATCAAAGCGGCAGTGTTTTTGTTGTATTTTCCTTCACAATGCACTTTAGGATTTCAATAAGATGTATGTGTGTTTTGAGATAGTGACTTTTCTTCTCGCGTTCAACTTCTACGATTTGGTTCTTACTCAGGGTAAGTCTCCTGTTGGTTTTTCTTATTTCGCTAAACGTTACATACAGTAATTGTCCTGTGTTTAAGTCAATTGTTGTGCTCTTAGGGGTTGTAATTGTTTAAAAACATGCAAGCTATATACAATGGTAAAGTTCGCTTAGCTGAGAACAAATAATTGTAGGGGACGCAAGTATTCAGTGCGCTGAGTTTGACTTTTTGATTCACTCCTACAGCGTAGCCTACAGTCCGCATCTTGCAATATGAGCGACCAACAACCGTTGTACAGATTTATTAATAACAGAATAGACCATACTTTGTGTTTTCTAACGGTAGCCTACTTTGTATTGATATAGTTTTTACTCTTATTTTGGAGGAAATACACTGAATCACTTTCCATATAGGTTTCCATTGTGAACTTGATATCCGTCATATTTCTCCACATTGTATCACGCTGGTTTTCTTCCTCAATTTCTTACCAATTGTATCACGTAAATGGGGAGGGTCGCTTTACCGGTGATGGACTTGTAACCAGCCCATAGCTTGTAGCCTATACCGGTGATGGACTTGTAACCAGCCCATAGCTTGTAGCCTATACCGGTGATGGACTTGTAACCAGCCCATAGCTTGTAGCCTATACCGGTGATGGACTTGTAACCAGCCCATAGCTTGTAGCCTATACCGGTGATGGACTTGTAACCAGCCCATAGCTTGTAGCCTATACCGGTGATGGAGCTGTAACCAGCCCATAGCTTGTAGCCTATACCGGTGATGGAGCTGTAACCAGCCCATAGCTTGTAGCCTATACCGGTGATGGAGCTGTAACCAGCCCATAGCTTGTAGCCTATACCGGTGATGGAGCTGTAACATGTCACGAACACAACGTGCTATTAAATCCTGTAATACGTGTTACGTTGTTGCTCATCGGTGAGAATAGCCTGTGTATGAGGCTACAGTAGATGAGTGCTCCCACAAGAGTATAGCTAGATATCGTTGATGTTAAATCTCAACGTTTTACTTGTTAGGTAATAATATGGCTAAACATTTGACACACGAATCAAGTGTATGACAATGATGAGCTGCTGATCCTTCACACCAGGCAATTAGCAAATACAGAGGTGTACTTACACTTGTATTGGTGTTAGAGGTCTGCCCTTGACATTGCTTAAGTCATTGAATAAGGCAATAGTTGTTGTATGTTGACATGTGTCACACTTTAACAATGTGTTAACCAGTTGGCGCACCCACGTTTCAACATGTAGGCATACAGTAGGCGTACCCTTTAAAAGTTACTCGTCAATATTAATTTGTCCGACATCATTCAGCTGATTCCTCAATCGTTACGGATGGGGTTAGTTGGCAGCGGCAGCTATTAATTCGCATCTGGCGGTGTGGAGACTTTGATGTTGAGAAAATTGCTGTTTGTCCACATGCGCTCAGGATGTGGATTACTCCGCGTAAAATATCGCTTTAAAGTTACTGACACAAGACATCTGTCACGGTGTGCGTCGAAGATGAAAGAACATCGCTTAGAACTTCAGTTGGGAACAATGATGTATGTAAAACCTAGATTGCTAATGCTATGTATTGGCCAATGAAAGGCTTTGAAGCCGGTGGGCCATATTGGCACTCCCCAGAAGACGCAGACCTACCTAGGAATGACTGGAATTCTACAGTATTTCAATTAAATGTTTCAAGGACAATCCATTTACTATTTAAGTATTTTTGGTTGTAGTGGGGACAGTAACACTGTTACTTAAAAATATATATGTTTCTATATATATTTTATGTTTAGCTCACTTAATATAATTTAAAAGTCTGCATTAAGGTGTCTGTAATAGAATATACTTGGCAAAAACGAATATAGACATTAATAAATGCATTTCTATAGCTTCCAAAATATTTTTAACACCGGTCGGGGAGTGCCAAGATGGAGGTGCGGTGGCTTCAAAACAGTGCCCCCTGTCAGTCATCTAGTCTTTATATAAATCATTGGTTTGGACCCATATTTGCAAGCTGACATTATGAAGAAGACAAAGTTCTAAAATGGGAATGATAGCGGCCTCGCACCTTGGGAACATCTGTGCAACTAGTTTGATCCCTTCCAGACCACTACACTGCCTCAAGATAATGGTTTTCTCATTGTCCAACTCCCTCCGTTACTTCATGTAAAAAGAAATGTCCCCGGTTATCTGAAACTTCCCTTTTAGTTTATTTTCAAGCATCCGCTATTGAGACCTTTTTTTAATCTGCAATCAATTGAACCTTTCAAGAGAACCACAATGGAAATAAGTCCCAGACTTTATTGTGTGTTGTCCTCGATGATTTTTAAACTGTTTAAAAAAAAAAAAGATGTTGTAAATTTTTTACCCCTTTTTCTCCCCAATTTCATGGTATCCAATTGTTTTACTATCTTGTCTCATCGCTACAACTCCCGTCCGGGCTCGGGAGAGACGAAGGTTGAAAGTCATGCGTCCTCAGATACACAACCCAACCAAGCCGCACTGCTTCTTAACACAGCGTGCATCCAACCCGGAAGCCAACTGCTTCTTAACACAGCGTGCATCCAACCCGGAAGCCAGCCGCACAAATGTGTCGGAGGAAACACCATGCCCCTAGCGACCTGGTCAGCGTGCACTGCCTGCCACAGGAGTCACTAGTGCGCGATGAGACAAGGATATCCCTACCGGCCAAACCCTCTCTAACCTAGGTTACGACAGAGCGTGGGCGCGAACCCAAAGTCTCTGATGGCACAGCTGGTGCTGCAGTACAGCGCCCTTAACCACTGCGCCACCCGGGAGGCCTTTAAATAGGACTTTATTTTGATGTAGTACACTCATATTTTTGTGAATGTTGACTGTTTATATTTCTGTAGTTTGAATTTGGCGCTTTGCAATTTCACCGGATGGTGTCAAATTTATCCCTCTAACGGGATTGGTGCCTTAACTCACGTGCACGTATGGCTTTTTCAAGTTTTATGTGAGCTGGTTTTATAAAATGGTCAAATTAATAAACTAAATTAAAACTAAATCCTCAAAGTAAGGCTGTTTTAGGAACATGAGAGGCAGAATAGAATGGATGGCATTCCTTACCTCAGCATGTTGTGCCATGCTTTTAAAGCCCACAACAAGAAAAACATTTCACAACCAAGGCTATTAACGTGGTGCATGGTTAATGAACTGAACTGTATTTATTTTGATCTGACTCCAATAATTGTTCATTTGGGAGGGTATAGAGAATGTTTGCAAGAACATTGGTTTTCATTAACATTAATGTATTTCATGTTTCAGATCCGAGACCTAACTGAACAGTTTTCAGGTTATTAGATGAGAAGTAACAAGGCTTGAGGCCTTCGGCTCTGTAAAACATCTGTATTTATGTTGACACAAGTTGTTACATTAAGGGCTACCATAAATGTCAAGGTTACCAAATGAAACCTGACTGCGACTGAGGACTACTACATAGGCACGGCTTCATTTCTGTGCCAACTTCAAAGAGCAATACCTGACCCAGGATCTGTTTCTTCAAAGTGCAATACCTGACCCAAGATCTGTGACTTCAAAGTGCAATACCTGACCCAAGGGTCTGTTTCTTCAAAGTGCAATATCTGACCCAGGATCTGTGACTTCAAAGACCAATACTTGACCCAGGATCTGTGACTCAAAGAGCAATACTTGACCCAGGATCTGTGACTTCAAAGTGCAATACCTGACCCAAGATCTGTTTCTTCAAAGTGCAATACCTGACCCAGGATCTGTACAGACTTGAAAGGGACACACTATTAAACTCCATAGCCATTTGTATAGCATTCAAGACTGATTTTAGAACTCAGCTTATATTACCTTGCACCTCAAAAACAAATGTGTATTACGTTGGCGCTGTTCAATCAATCAAATGTATTTATAAGCCCACTTTACATCAGCAGATGTCACAAAGGGCTGTACAGAAACCTAAAACAGCAAGCAATGCAGATGTAGAAGTGCAGTGTCTAGGAAAAACTCCCTAGAAAGGCATGAACCAAGGAAGAAACCTAGAGAGGAACCAGGATCTGAGGGATGGCGAGTAGTCTTCTAGCTCTGCCGAGTGGAGATTATAAGAGCACAAGGCCATTAAAGACAGATTGTTCTTCAAGATGTTCAAACGTTCATAGATGACCAGCAGGGTCTAATAATAAACACAGTGGTTGTAGAGAGTGCAACAGGTCAGTACCTCAGGAGTAAATGTCAGTTGGCTTTTCATAGCCGAGCATTCAGAGGTCAAGACAGCAGGTTCGGGACAAGGTAGCACGTCCGGTGAACAGGTCAGGGTTCCATAACTGCAGGCAGAACAGTAGAAACTGGAGCAGCAGCATGACCAGGTGGACTGGGGACAGCCAGGAGTCATCAGGCCAGGTAGTCCTGAGGGGAGGGAGAGAAGGAGAGAGAATTAGAGGGAGCATATTTAAATTCACACATTACACCTGATAAGACAGGAGAATTACACCAGATATAACAGACTGACCCTAGCCCCCCGGCACATAAACTATAGCAACATAGATACTGGAGACTGAGACAGTGGGATGTCGGGGACACTGTGGTCCCATCAGACGATACCCCCGGACAGGACCAACCAGGCAAGATATAACCCCTCCGACTTTGCCAAAGCACAGCCCCCCACACCACTAGAGGGATATCAACAGACCAACTTACTACCCTAAGGCAAGGCTGAGTAAAGCCCACGAAGATCTCCTCCACCGCACGAGGGGGCACAAAACAAGTAGATTGGATTTGAATAAGTCCAGAGCAGACTGTCTGACCAGCAGGCTCAGAGGCTGGCCGCAACAGCAGGATATTATATAATAGAACAAGATGTGCTCCTTGTTTGATCGCTTGCCAAAAAAAAGACACTGAACTGATTCTATCACCACTACCAATCCTTCCCTCAACACACACACACACACACACACACACACACACACACACACACACACACACACACACACACACACACACACACACACACACACACACACACACACACACACACACACACACACACACACACTCATGCACAAATGCATACACACACCACTTCCCTTCTTTCCCCTCTACCTGGACGTTTGTTCGCTTGTTAATTTACTCTATCTGTCTCCGTACTAAAGGTCGACTGATTATGATTTTTCAACGCCGATACCGATTATTGGAGGACCCAAAAAAGCCGATACCGAATAATCGGCCGATTTTTATATCTATTTGTAGTAATGACAATTACAACAATACTGAATGAACACTTTTATTTTAACTTAATATAATACTTAATATAATATAATAAAATCTATTTAGTCAAAAAAAAATAATGAAACATGTTCAATTTGGTTTAAATAATGAAAAAACACAGTGTTGGAGAAGAAAGTAAAGTGCAATATGTGCCATGTAAGCAAGCTAACGTTTCAGTTCCTTGCTCAGAACATGAGAACATATGAAAGCTGGTGGTTCCTTTTAACATGAGTCTTCAATATTCACAGTTAAGAAGTTTTAGGTTGTAGTTATTATAGGAGTTATAGGACTATTTCTCTATACCATTTTTATTTCATATACCTTTGACTATTGGATGTTCTTATAGGCACTATAGTATTGCCAGCCTAATCTTGGGAGTTGATAGGCTTGAAGTCATAAACAGCGCTGTGCTTCAAGTATTGCTAGGAGCTGCTGGCAAACGCAGGAAAGTGCTGTTTGAATGAATGCTTATGAGCCTGCTGCTGCCTACCACCGCTCAGTCAGACTGCTCTATCAAATCATAGACATAATTATAATATAATAAACACTCAGGAATACGAGTCTTAGGTCATTAATATGGTCAAATCCGGAAACGATCATTTCAAAAACCAAATGTTTATTCTTTCAGTGAAATACGGGACCGTTCCGTATTTTATCGAATCGGTGGCAACCCTAAGTCTAAATATTGCTGTTACATTGCACAACCTTCAATGTTATGTCATAATTACGTAAAATTCTGGCAAATTAATTACAGTCTTTGTTGGTAAGAAATGGTCTTCACACAAGTTCGCAACGAGCCAGGCGGCCCAAACTGCTGCATATACCCTGACTCTGCTGACACTGAATGCAAGAGAAGTGACCCTAGTTAATATTGCCTAAGTTAATATTTCTTAACAATATATGCAGGTTTAAAAATATATACTTGTGTATTGATTTTAAGAAAGGCATTGGTGTTTATGGTTAGGTTCATTGGTGCTGCAACGATTGTGCATTTTTTCGCGAATGTGCTTTTGATAAATTAACAGGCACCGCATTGATTATATGCAACGCAGGACAAGCTAGTTAACCTAGTAATATCATCAACCATGTATAGTTAACTAGTGATTATGTGAAGATTGATTGTTTTTTATAAGATAAGTTTAATGCTAGCTAGCATTTTACCTTGGCTCCTTGCGGCACTCGCGTAACAGTTGGTCAGCCTGCCACGCAGTCTCCTTGTGGATTGCAATGTAATCAGCGACCAAAAATGCCGATTACCGATTTGTTATGAAAACTTGAAATCGGCCCTAATTAATCGGCCATGCCGATTGGTCGACCTCTAATGTGTACTATTTCCATGAATCCCAATTTTTTTAAAGTTGAGTTTTTGCGTCTTTTACTTTCGGTTTCAGCTTCAAACAGCGGGAAAACAGTATTTTTGGTGTCACAGCGGTGTAGAGGGTACTATGATTCTCTACACTACACTTGCTTGTTTTGTCACATTAACTGAAATTAGGCAAACTATTAGATTGTTTGCAACCAGAAAATGGTGGAGCAATTTCTGTATAGTGCATCTTTAACGTCGCAGTTAAAATTGCTCGTAGTCTTAACGCCTGCCTCAGACCTCTCGTAGAACAGCTCAGTGAGTCGTTAGATCCCCATTTACACTCCCGAGTCACTTTCCACACGGAAAATATCTGCTAAACATATGAGTATCTGTGATAGTCGAAGTCGACTATAAATAGCCTAAAATGTTTGCAATGTTATTAACAAGCGAAGCTCAATTTGTTTTATGAAAACTTGATAACCGAATTATATTAAAGCTAAATTATTAGCCTGAATATTGACCTCACTTTCATGTATGTGCAATGATAGAACTACCTAGTATTAAACCATTAGGCTACATCTGAACTGCTTCAATGTTCATACCAAGGCTACTATTATCTCAAAGCTCACACTCTCTGTAGCCTAACTAATAATCTAAAGGTCAACATATTAGGTATATGGCAACGTCGATTAACTTATTTTAATTGTTTAATTATTGAATTGTTTTGACTTTGGCTTTATTCATTCGTGTTCAATGTTTACCCAAACTGAAGAAATGCATAATTTACATAATCAAAATACCAATAAAAAAACATTCAGAATACAGAACACATGGCCAACATAATACAAACACTTAGAATACAGAACACATGGCTAACATTATACAAACACTTAGAATACAGAACACATGGCTAACATTATACAAACACTTAGAATACAGAACACATGGCCAACATTATACAAACACTTAGAATACAGAACACATGGCTAACATTATACAAACACTTAGAATACAGAACACATGGCTAACATTATACAAACACTTAGAATACAGAACACATGGCTAACATTATACAAACACTTAGAATACAGAACACATGGCTAACATTATACAAACACTTAGAATACAGAACACATGGCTAACATTATACAAACACTTAGAATACAGAACACATGGCTAACATTATACAAACATTTAGAATACAGAACACATGGCTAACATTATACAAACACTTAGAATACAGAACACATGGCTAACATTATACAAACACTTAGAATACAGAACACATGGCTAACATTATACAAACACTTAGAATACAGAACACATGGCTAACATTATACAAACACTTAGAATACAGAACACATGGCTAACATTATACAAACACTTAGAATACAGAACACATGGCTAACATTATACAAACACTTAGAATACAGAACACATGGCTAACATTATACAAACACTTAGAATACAGAACACATGGCCAACATAATACAAACACTTAGAATACAGAACACATGGCCAATATAATACAAACAATTAGAATACAGAACACATGGCCAACATTATACAAACACTTAGAATACAGAACACATGGCCAACATAATACAAACAATTAGAATACAGAACACATGGCTAACATTATACAAACACTTAGAATACAGAACACATGGCCAACATAATACAAACAATTAGAATACAGAACACATGGCTAACATTATACAAACACTTAGAATACAGAACACATGGCCAACATAATACAAACACTTAGAATACAGAACACATGGCCAATATAATACAAACAATTAGAATACAGAACACATGGCCAACATTATACAAACACTTAGAATACAGAACACATGGCCAACATAATACAAACAATTAGAATACAGAACACATGGCTAACATTATACAAACACTTAGAATACAGAACACATGGCCAACATAATACAAACAATTAGAATACAGAACACATGGCTAACATTATACAAACACTTAGAATACAGAACACATGGCCAACATAATACAAACACTTAGAATACATAACACATGGCTAACATAATACAAACACTTAGAATACAGAACACACGGCCAACATAATACAAATACTTAGAATACAGAACACATGGCTAACATAATACAAACACTTAGAATACAGAACACATGGCTAACATAATACAAACACTTAGAATACAGAACACATGGCTAACATTATACAAACACTTAGAATACAGAACACATGGCTAACATAATACAAACACTTAGAATACAGAACACATGGCCAATATAATACAAACACAATAGACTAGAAAACATGTCTTCTCTTGATGGGAAAACTGCATTGTGTAAAAAAAATATATGACTTTGAATAGGCAATAATAATTTAAGCGCTACAACAAACTCTTTAGCCTATATTCTGGAATAATGTTCAGCACGGGACAGCTCCTGTAACGAGACAGTTAAGTGTCCCTTTGTGACAAGTACACTGCTTTTTTTTTGGGGGGGGGGTAAATTGGTGTGAAATCTTCAGCCTTTAGTTTTACGATGCATTGTTAAAACTCTCGTAAGTCTAAGTTCCATGGCTTTTGGGAAACCGGGCCCCGGAGCACACATAGACCTGCTGATCACACTGGCTGTCTTTACCTAGCCAGAACCACTGTCACTAAGGTTTTCTCCTGTCATGTTATGGTAGAATAGCCCAAACTTTATGTGCTTATGTAGATAATGTGAAGTCAGGCATGCATGCACAGAAATGTATTATGTTGTTGTTCCCAAAAGGATAGGAGCACTTACTGTTGGGTCTGGGAGGAATTCTTGTGGGCTGTGGTGGGCGTTGTGGCTCAAAGCATTGTGATTGTGTTTGTTGAATTCCAGAACCTGCGTTTGATGACCCAAAAAGTGGGTCATCAATCGTGGTTGAACATTAAAAGGATATTTTGGAAATGATCTACTTCCCAAGAGTCAGATTAACTTGTGGATACAATTTTTATGTCTCTGTGTCCAGTAGGAAGGAAGTTAGAGGTAGTTTTGCAAGCCAATGGCAATAACTGGAAATCTGTGGGTATCTGCTAGCATGCTAGCAGATGCCCTAGACTTCCAGTCATTATACTAACACTGGTTAGCAACTCCCTTTAAACTGCGAATCCCAAAGTATCCATTTAAGGAACCACCATGTTTGGAGATCAGAAATTAAATCAATCAAATGTATTTAGAAAGCTATTTATACATCAGCAGATGTCACAAAGTGCTTGTACAGAATCCCAGCCTAAAACCCCAAACAGCAAGCAATGCAGCTGTAGAAGGCCTGTTGTTTTGGTTTTGAAGATTGTAATGTGCCAGGAGCAGTGTGATTGGTAATTGCTGTATTTCTTATTTGTTGCTATGAGGTTCCTAAATGGAAGTTGATGGATTTAGACTGGACCCTGATTATGGATCAGTCATCCATCTGATTTTAGCTCAGAGACACATCACTATATCACTCTCTTCCCCCTGGTTGTTTTACGAGTCTCTCAATCCTCACAGATGTCATTTAAAACAGCTGGGGGAAGACATTAGCAATGACAAAGCCTTAGGTTTTTGATATCTAGCACTTCATCCATCATGTAGCTTTCATTTATATATTTAGAACTTTGTGGGAAGACATTTTTTTCTTCAATGGAACAGACTTTTATAGATGCAAGAAACTACTTATGGCCTTTCATGCTTTCAAAACCCAAATACATTCTCTTTAGCTGGTTTCTTATTGATCTTGCGTGATGGAGGGACACAGACCGTTGCCAAATAATTTGACAGCCCAGCATGCGTAATAAACACACATTCTTGTTGTAATTTGACCGTTGTTTGTCTATTTTGCAGTTACTCTGTTAAGATACTTCAATGAGGGGAATCAAATACACTAATTTTAGCATTAGTCAGTTGAATAATTACAAGGACGTTTATTTATCAATCACTGATATGAGAAAATTTGGCTTCCATGGATCAGGGGTTCTAATGATAATATGAATATTCACTATTCATTCATGTGTTGATTTGAATAAGTGGAGTCTGCTGCTCTTAGCCCTATTACACACCACATACATACAGTTGAAGTCGGAAGTTTACATACGCCTCAGCCAAATACATTTAAACTCAGTTTTTCACAATTCCTGACATTTAATCCTAGTAAATATTCCCTGTTTTAGGTCAGTTAGGATCACCACTTTATTTTAAGAATGTGAAATGTCAGAATAATAGTAGAAAGAATGATTTATTTCAGCTTTTATTTCTTTCATCACATTCCCAGTGGGTCAGAAGTTTACATACACTCAATTAGTATTTGGTAGCATTGCCTTTAAATGGTTTAACTTGGGTCAAACGCTTCAGGTAGGCTTCCACAAGCTTCCCACAATAAGTTAGGTGAATTTTGGCCAATTCCTCCTGACAGAGCTGGTGTAACTGAGTCAGGTTTGTAGGCTTCCTTGCTCGCACACACTTTTTCAGTTCTTCCCACACCTTTTCTATAGGATTGAGGTCTGGGCTTTGTGATGGCCATTCCAATACCTTGACTTTGTTGTCCTTAAGCCATTTTGCCACAACTTTGGAAGTACGCTTGGGGTCATTTGTCCATTTGGAAGACCCATTTGCGACCAAGCTTTGACATCCTGACTGATGTCTTGAGATGTTGCTTCAATATATCCACGTAATTTTCCTTCCTCATGACGCCATCTATTTTGTGAAGTGCACCAGTCCCTCCTGCAGCAAAGCACCCCCACAACATGATGCTGCCATCCCCGTGCTTCACGGTTGGGATGGTGTTCTTTGGCTTGCAAGCCTTCCCCTTTTTCCTCCAAACATAACGATGGTCATTATGGCCAAACAGTTCTCTTTTGTCCTCAGACCAGAGGACATTTCTCCAAAAGTACGATCTTTGTCCCCATGTGCAGTTGCAAACCGTAGTCTGGCTTTTTTTAATGGCGGATTTGGAGCAGTGGCTTCTTCCTTGCTGAGCGGCCTTTCAGGTTATGTTGATATAGGACTCATTTTACTGTGGATATTGATACTTTTTTACTTGTTTCCTCTAGCATCTTCACAAGGTCCTTTGCTGTTGTTCTGGGATTGATTTTGAATTTTTGCAGCAAAGTACGTTCATCTCTAGGAGACATTAGACATGACGGCTGCGTGGTCCCATGGTGTTTATACTTGCGTACTATTGTTTGTACAGATGAACATGGTACCTTCAGGCATTTGGAAATTGCTCCCAATGATGAACCAGACTTGTGGAGGTCTACAGGTCTACCTCTTTTCTGAGGTCTTGGCTGATGTCTTTAGATTTTCCCATGATGTCAAGCAAAGAGGCACCGAGTTTGAAGGTAGGCCTTGAAATAAATCCACAGATACACCCCCAATCAAATGATGTCAATTAGCCTATCAGATGCTTCTAAAGCCATGACATCATTTCCTTGAATTTTCCAAGCTGTTTAAAGACACAGTCAACTTAGTGTATGTAAACGTTTGACCCACTGTTATTGTGATTACAGTGAGTTATAAGTGAAGTAATCTGTCTGTAAACAGTTGTTGTAAAAATGACTTGTGTCATGCACAAAGTAGATAACCTAACTGACTTGCCATAACTATAGTTTGTTAACAAGACATTTGTGAAGTGGTTGAAAAACAATTTTTTATAACTCCAACAGAAGTGTATGTAAACTTCTGACTTCATCTGTACTGTATATGTGCATACAATACATATACACTACAGGATGTCTCATTCCAAAATCATGGCCATTAATATGGAGTTGGTCCCCCCCCCCCCTCTTTGCTGCTATAACAGCCTCCACTCTTCTGGGAAGGCTTTCCACTAGATGTTGGAACATTGCTGCAGGACTTGCTTCCGTTCAGCCACATAGTGAGGTCGGGCACTGATGTTGGGCGATTAGGCCTGGCTCGCAGTCGGTGATGTTGGGCGATTAGGCCTGGCTGTCAGTCGGTGATGTTGGGCGATTAGGCCTGGCTGTCAGTTGGTGATGTTGGGCGATTAGGCCTGGCTGTCAGTCGGTGATGTTGGGCGATTAGGCCTGGCTGTCAGTCGGTGATGTTGGGCGATTAGGCCTGGCTGTCAGTCGGTGATGTTGGGCGATTAGGCCTGGCTCGCAGTCGGTGATGTTGGGCAATTAGGCCTGGCTCGCAGTCGGCGTTCCAATTCATCCCAAAGGTGTTCGATGGGGTTGAGGTCAGGGCTCTGTGCAGGCCAGTCAAGTTTTCCTCACCGATCTCGACAAACCATTTCTGTATGGACCTCACGTGGTGCACGGGGGCATTGTCATGCTGAAACAGGAAAGGGCCTTCCCCAAACTGTTGCCACAAAGTTGGAAGCAGTTTGCATTATGTTTTTGGGCAGGTAGCGTTCTCCTGGCATCCACCAAACCCAGATTTGTCCGTCGGACTACCAGATCGTGATTCATCATTCCAGAAAACGCATTTTCACTGCCCCAGAGTACAATGGAAGCGAGCTTTACACCACTCCTTTACACTTGGCAGCTTTACACTTGGCAGCGATCTTAGGCTTGTGTGCGGCTGCTCGGCCATGGAAACCCATTTCATGAAGCTCCTGACATTGTTTCTAGAGGCAGTTTGGAACTCAGTCGTGAGTGTTGCAACCGAGGACAGATTATTTTTTACACGCTACGAGCTTCAGCGCTTTGGGGTCCCGTTCTGTCAGCTTGTGTGGCCTACCACTTCGTGGCTGAGCCGTTGTTGCTCCTAGATGTTTCCACAATAACAGCACTTACAGTTGACCGGGGCAATTCTAGCAAGGCAGAAATTTGACGAACTGACTTGTTGGAAAGGTGGCATCCTATGACGGTTTCAAGTTTAAATTCACTGATCTCTTCAGTAAGGCCATTCTACTGCCAATGTTTGTCTATGGTGATTGCATGGCTGTGTGCTCGATTTTATATACCTGTCAGCAAGACAAGGCAACCTCCACAAGAGTGTCCACGCAGGAAGCAGACTGGCAGGAAACGTGGAGCCGTGTTTTTGGGGCCCGCGTATTGAAATTCCACTCTTCACCGGTAGCTATATGTTTCAGCCAGGGCTAGCACTGCTGCCATTTCGTTTGAAGCCCACAGAAAACCTAGAAACAACTTTCATCGGACCGTAGGAAGGTAGTGAGCAAAAAATGCAGCCATCTTTGGCCGGCCAGCATCAACACACACTCCAACTGTCAGAACCCGGATTCACAAAACATCTCCGAGCAAGAGTGCTGATCTCAGATCAGGTTTATTATGATCTAAAAGGCAAAACTGATCCTAGATCAGCACTCATATCCTGAGATGCTATGTGAATACAGGCCCATACATACAGTAAGCTAAGCAAAGAAAACAGCTGAATAAAGCAACTGAACCAACCACGGCCCCGGCCAGCCCACAAGAGAAAGACAGACACAACACTGGCCTGTCTCAGTCTGGCTGGTGCCAAGACTCCAGCATCAAACAGATCGGTGGTGTTGACCGAGGGGTTTTACTCCAACCGCACAGGGCCACATAGCTACTGTACTCACCCACACATTACAGAGGCCTGGGTGAGCAACAGAGCCATAGAAATACAATACAGGCTTTGGTAGCGTTTCAAATGGGGACTTTTTACAGGTGCCATGTTGGCACCTAAAGACATACATTCTGGCATGAATGTCAATTGGATTGTTATTGTCAATTGAACTCTATCTATAGGCCTGGGTGAGACTAGTTAATGTAGCTGTAGTGGCTTAAAGATGGACGTCTCACACTGCATGTCTATCAGCGTTTAATTCTACATATTTTACATATTTGTCAAAATGACTCTTGGTCAGAGGTTTGTAATTTTCTCAGTGGGCCCTAATACTGTACTATTGTAGTACCTGTTTACCTCCTTCCTCCCTCCTCCCTCCTCACTCCCTCCTCCCTCTCTCCTTCCTCCCTCCTCACTCCCTCTCTCCTTCCTCCCTCTCTCCTCCCTCTCTCCTTCCTCTCTCCTCACTCCCTCCTTCCTCCCTCCTCACTCCCTCCTTCCTCCCTCCTTCCTCCCTCCTCACTGCCTCTCTCCTCCCTCTCTCCTTCCTCTCTCCTCACTCCCTCCTTCCTCCCTCCTCACTCCCTCCTTCCTCCCTCCTCACTCTCTCCTCCCTCTCTCCTCCCTCTCTCCTTCCTCCCTCCTCACTCCCTCCTTCCTCCCTCCTCACTCCCTCCTTCCTCCCTCCTCACTCCCTCCTCCCTCTCTCCTTCCTCCTCCTTCTTCCCTTCTTATGCCCTTTTTCCTCCCCTTTCCTCTCTCCTTATTCCCTACGTACTACCCTTTCCTCTCTCCTTATTCCCTCCGTACTCCCCCTTCCTATCTCCTTCCTCTCTCCTTTCTCCCTCTGTCCTTCCTCCCTCCTTACTCTCTCCTTCCTATCTCCTTCCTCCCTCCTTCCTCTCTCCTTCCTCCCTCCTTCCTCTCTCCTTCCTCTCTCCTTCCTCTCATCCTTCCTTCTAAAGCCTTTGTTATTAGCCACCAGTGTGTGCATTGTATACTTGGAATGTCAGTATGCATCTGCTATGAGTGCTCAGTCTTGTGATCTTTCAGGACAGTCATACGGTACATCTCCCTTTTTTATATCCGTTGCCGAGACAGGAAATGGGATGGCTATGCCTTGGCAGATTTGTCTCCGTCCCGCTGAAGAAAGCGGCGTGTCTGACATGATCGATTCCCACCCCATAACATCTGCAAATCTGTGACAAATAAACTTTGATTTTGATTTGAGGAGAAGTAAAGGGCATCACACAGGGAGAAGAAGGACCTGAAGTATCGCACACTTCACACACACCGACAGATGGGTTTGTAGGAGAAACGTGGTGTACTGCACACACTTTCTCTCTCTCACATTAACCTTCGCACACACACACACACACACACACACACACACACACACACACACACACACACACACACACACACACACACACACACACACACACACACACACAGCCTGCATGGCCAGCAGTATGTTTCTCAGTCCCAGTGACCTGTTGAGTACCAGTCAAGGGTTCACTTCTCAGGCCTTTCCAGCATGAGGACACAAGGACAGAGCAGATTTTCCCAAACTAGACCCCCTAGCTCTCCTAAACCTGCCACAACATAGAGTTAGCTACATGTCTGTCACCCACCCAACCTAGATGACCACCCCTTCAAATACTTTTCAACAGTCACACCCCTTCCTTTGTGTTTCTTTAGCCCTCGATGAGGACCCCTGATTACCCACCCTACCACCCCAAACCAGCTCATCCCAGATGACGACCCCTGATCACCCACCCTACCACCCCAAACCAGCTCATCCCAGATGACGACCCCTGATTACCCACCCTACCACCCCAAACCAACTCATCCCAGATGAGGACCCCTGATTACCCACCCTACCACCCCAAACCAACTCATCCCAGATGAGGAACACTGATTACCCACCCTACCACCCCAAACCAACTCATCCCAGATGAGGGACCATGGTTACCCACCCTACCACCCAAACCAACTCATCCCAGATGAGGAACACTGATTACCCTTCCTACCACCCAAACCAACTCATCCCAGATGAGGACCCCTGATTACCCACCCTACTACCCACCCTACCGCCCCAAACCAACTCATCCCAGATGAGGAACCCTGATTACCCACCCTACTACCCACCCTACCACCCCAAACCAACTCATCCCAGATGAGGAACACTGATTACCCACCCTACCACCCAAACCAACTCATCCCAGATGAGGAACCCTGATTACCCACCCTACTACCCACCCTACTGCCCCAAACCAACTCATCCCAGATGAGGAACCCTGATTACCCACCCTACTACCCACCCTACCACCCCATACCAACTCATCCCAGATGAGAGACCATGGTTACCCACCCTACCGCCCCAGACCAACTCATCCCAGATGAGGGAGCATGTGGGTCCCCTCTGTCCTCCTGATTACCCACCCTACCACCCCAAACCAACTCATCCGTTATCTCCTGGAGTTGAAGATAACTGTGTGTGTGTGTGTGTGTGTGTGTGTGTGTGTGTGTGTGTGTGTGTGTGTGTGTGTGTGTGTCAAATTTAAATACATTTTTATTGCTCACATACATGTGTTTAGCAGATGTTATTGCGGGTGTGGTGAAATGCTTGTGCTTCTAGCTCCGACAGTGCAGTAATATCTAACAAGTGATATCTAACAGTTTCACAACATATAGCCAAAATGCACGTAAATCTAAGTAAGGACAGGATTAAGAATATATATACATATATGTCAGAGCAGCATTGGACTAAGATACAGTAGAATAGTATAGAGTACAGTATATACATATGAGATGGGATCTTTCCCTTGATCCTAACTAATCTCCCAGTCCCTGCCGCTGAAAAACATCTCCACATCATGATGCTGCCACCACCATGCTTCACTGTATGGATGGTGCCAGATTTCCACCAGACGTGACGCTTGGCATTCAGGCCAATGAGTTCAATCTTGGTTTCCTCAGACCAGAGAATCTTGTTTCTCATGGTCTGAGAGTCCTTTAAGTGCCTGTTGACAAACTCCAAGCGTGCTGTCATGTGCCTTTTACTGAGGAGTGGCTTCTGTCTGGCCACTCTACCATAAAGGCCTGATTGGTGGAGTGCTGCAGAAATGGTTGTGCTTCTGGAAGGTTCTCCTATCTCCTTAGTCACTCTGACAGAGCTATAGAATTCCTCTATCAGGTTCTCCCCCTATTGCTCAGTTTGGCAGGGTGGCCAGCTCAAAGAAGAGTCTTGAAGGTTCCAAACTCCTTCTATTGAAGAATGATGGACGCTACTGTCCAAATCATGTCCAATCATTTGAATTTACCAAAGGTGGACTCCAATCAAGTTGTATAAACATCTCAAGGATGATAATTGGAAACTCAACTTCGAGTCTCATAGCAAAGGGTCTGAATACTTACAGTACCAGTCAAAAGTTTGGACACACCTACTCATTCCAGGGTTAAGACATCAAAATGATGAAATAACACATATGGAATCATGTATCGTATCGAACTCAAATCGTACTACAACGGCTCCGACACTCGTCGGATGTGGCAGGCCATGCAAACTATTATGAACTACAAAGGGAAGCCCAGCCGAGAGCTGCCCAGTGACACGACCCTACCAGACGAGCTAAATAGCTTCTATGCTCGCTTCGAGGGAAATAACACTGTAACATGCATGAGAGCATCAGCTGTTACAGACGACTGTGTGATCACGTATTTCGCAGCCGATGTGCGTAAGATCTTCAAACAGGTCAACATTCATAAGGCCGCAGGGCTAGACGGATTACCTGTACGTGTACACTGTGCTGACCAGCTGGCAAGTGTCTTAACTGAATATTTTTTTATTTTTTTTTACCCATTTTTCTCCCCTATTTCATGGTATCCAATTGTTTAGTAGCTACTTTATTAGCTATCTTGTCTCATCGCTACAACTCCCGTATGGGCTCGGGAGAGACGAAGGTTGAAAGTCATGCTTCCTCCAATACACAACCCAACCAAGACGCACTGCTTCTTAACACAGTGCCATCCAACCGGAAGCCAACTGCTTCTTAACACAGCGTGCATCCAACCCGGAAGTGTGTCGGAGGAAACACCGTGCACCTGGCAAGTTTGGTTAGCGCACTGCGCCCGGCCCGCCACAGGAGTCGCTGGTGCGCGATGAGACAAGGATTTCCCTACCGGCCAAACCCTCCCTAACCCGGATGACGCTAGGACAATTGTGCGTCGCCCCACGGTCCTCCCGGTCGTGGCCGGTTACAACAGAGCCTGGGCGCGAACCCAGAGTCTCTGGTGGCACAGCTGGCGCTGCAGTACAGTGCCCTTAACCACTGCGCCACCCGGGAGGCCTTAACTGACATTTTCAACCCTGTCTGAGTCTGTAATACTTCTATCAATGTAATTGTCTGCATCAATTCCAATCCCCCATATCAAATATATATTTTTAAATACATGTTTTTCCTTATTTTTTTCCTCCCTAACCCCCTCCCCTAATTGAAGTAAAATAATGGAGAACAATACTTATGCTTCTACGTTCAGCTTTTACATACTATATGCCTTTTACGGACACGGTATATTTTACATGAGTTATGTTTTTCAATTTGTTTTAGTCCCACCCTTCTGCTCCCCTCAACCCCTCCCATCTATCTTTGAACACTATCTGGTTTTGATTTGTAATGGTCCCATTCATCCCAATGGAAACATCCCAATGGAAACATCCCAATGGAAACATCCCGATGGAAACATCCCAAAGGAAACATCCCCAAAGGAAACATCCCAAAGGAAACATCCCCAAAGGAAACATCCCAAAGGAAACATCCCAAAGAAAACATCCCCAAAGGAAACATCCCAAAGGAAACATCCCAATGGAAACATCTGAATGGAAACATCCCAAAGGAAACATCCCAATGGAAACATCCCAAAGGAAACATCCCAATGGAAACATCCCAAAGGAAACATCCCAAAGGAAACATCCCAAAGGAAACATCCCCAAAGGAAACATCCCCAAAGGAAACATCCCAATGGAAACATCCCTATGGAAACATCCCAATGGAAACATCCCTATGGAAACATCCCAATGGAAACATCCCAAAGGAAACATCCCAATGGAAACATCCCTATGGAAACATCCCAAAGGAAACATCCCAAAGGAAACATCCCCAAAGGAAACATCCATATGGAAACATCCCAATGGAAACATCCCAATGGAAACATCCCAATGGAAACATCCCAAAGGAAACATCCCAATGGAAACATCCCTATGGAAACATCCCAAAGGAAACATCCCAAAGGAAACATCCCCAAAGGAAACATCCCTATGGAAACATCCCAATGGAAACATCCCAATGGAAACATCCCAATGGAAACATCCCAATGGAAACATCCCAATGGAAACATCCCAATGGAAACATCCCTATGGAAACATCCCAATGTAAACAAAGGTCACAAGGTCTCAAAAAAGAGAAAGCACAACAATGCTGGAGCAGAACTAGTGCCGTTGCCATGGCTTTTATCAACTGCCTGCCGTTGGCAATGGGTCTTTTTTTTGGGGCCTCGTCTGAATGTCTCGCGTTCCTCTCTCTCTGGGGCTTGGAGCACAAAGGGGTCAGGCGAACGTCCATACGGGTACGGGAGGAGGACTGGAGGCTAAACAATCCGCTGCATCATGTCAGTTGTGTCATTTAAAATGGCAGCTCGTTTAGAAAGAGTAGTGCTGCCTGGCGGACGCCACAGTACAGGCTACAGCAGGGCTGCTCTGAGCGGATCGGCTGAGGCTCGGCCCCTTCCTTCCGGCTGGTGCTTCTAGGCTGCTAGCGGTCGGTGGATGTCCGTCCCTGCCCTATACAGCACATCCTGCCTCCCTCCTCTCCCTCTGGAAGCTTGCTAGATTCTCTTCCATTCTCTCTTATCACCTCTTCCCTCTGTCCAAAAAGATTTGCCATGTTTACATGTTTACAACCCCCCCCCCCCCCATCTCCTCTTCTCTGGGAATAGCATCTCTGGCTGTGAGTCAGTTGAGACAGGAAGTTGAGACAGGAAATGGGTAACACTCCTCCACTGTCTATTTCCCCTCTTTCCTCTCCTCTCCTGGACTGGGGAGGACACAGAGTCACAGACACACAGAGTCACAGACACACACGGAGCCAGGGTGCCCAGTGAACCCATGGAGTCAGGGAGCAGAGGCCTGTTCTTCCTTACCACAACACAACGTCAGTCGGGCCAGAATGGAATCCAGAGGCTGTTGTGGCTGCTCCCTCCGTGTGGCTGCTCCCTCCGTTGTGGCTGCTCCCTCCGTTGTGGCTGCTCCCTCCGTTGTGGCTTCTCCCCCCGTTGTGGCTGCTCCCTCCGTTGTGGCTGCTCCCTCCGTTGTGGCTGCTCCCTCCGTTGTGGCTGCTCCCTCCGTGTGGCTGCTCCCTCCGTTGTGGCTGCTCCCTCCGTTGTGGCTGCTCCCTCCGTTGTGGCTGCTCCCTCCGTTGTGGCTGCTCCCTCCGTGTGGCTGCTCCCTCCGTTGTGGCTGCTCCCTCCGTTGTGGCTGCTCCCTCCGTGTGGCTGCTCCCTCCGTTGTGGCTGCTCCCTCCGTTGTGGCTGCTCCCTCCGTGTGGCTGCTCCCTCCGTTGTGGCTGCTCCCTCCGTTGTGGCTGCTCCCTCCGTGTGGCTGCTCCCTCCGTTGTGGCTGCTCCCTCCGTGTGGAAGCCACGGGGCCACAGGGTTCCACGGCCCCATATTGTAAACTGTCCCTCCCTCCCTTTTTCTGCTTCTCATTCGTGTTTGATCAGCTTTGCAGGGGATGTTAAGTGCCGACCCTTTTCATTTTTTTTGCCTTAATTCCCGGCCAGTTCCTTTTCTCTCTCTATCTTTCTCTATCCAAATATATCCAAGTCTATCCAAATCTCTGGATGTCAAATGCTGCCTTTTCGCGTAACTCACGCAAGAGAGGGAAGCTGGGTTAATATGTTTGTTCCCTTTGCTGCAAACAACTTCCGTGTGTAGTAGTTTGAGGAGCAGGCGGGAGGTGACGGGGGAGGCAGGGAGGCTGCCTTCCCCTTCTGTGTGATGGGTCCAGAGGGACTGATCCGAAGGGGGGGGCTGGTTGGTTAAGTTAGCGTGGGAGTGGTGCATTAAAATAGGGGTGGGGTAAGTGTGTGTACTGAGAGAGAGAGAGAGCGTTTGGGGGGAGGGGCTTAACGAGGGGGATTCCTTTGATGTGGGTTGTGTGGCATTATTACTATTCCACTGAAAACAGGGGCACGGTAGCAGGGCTAGCTCAAAGTGCTAGCACATGTTAACGGGTTCACTATGACAAGATTCACAGAGAAAGAGGTGGAGAGAGAGAGAGGGAGATCGATTGAGAGAGAGGGAGATAGAGAGAAGGCAAGTCAGGGAGATAGCGAGAGAGAGTGTTTGAGACGCCTAGCACTCTGAATCACTAAAAGGGGCCCTTAGGTCGAGAGTGGCTGGAGAGTTGTTGTTGTTTTTATCGCACTGCTTTGCTTTATCTTGGCCGGGTCGCAGTTATAAATGAGAACTTGTTCTCAACTGGCCTACCTGGTTAAATAAAAAATTAAATGAAAAGGACAGAGTTCTTCCTCCAATGACAGACTATCTCTGTCCAAGACCACTGCATCGCTAATCCACTTTACCGCACTATATTGATCATAGTGATTCAGGAGTAACATTAAAACAGAATAATATGCCAAAACAACATTAGACAACAATACAGAAAACGCTCAGATTTTACTGTGCCAGACCACTGACTCAGAGGACTCCTTTATGAGCCCTTCCTTTATAGTAGAATCCTCATTCAAGTTTCTGAAGACGGTTGACATCTAGTGGAAGCCGTAGGAAGTGCAACCACATCCATATCTCAATGTGTATTCGGTATGTCCCACTTCCTGGTTGCATTTTTCTCAGGTTTTCGCCTGCCATATGAGTTCTGTTATACTCACAGACATCATTCAAACATTTTTGGAAACTTCAGAGTGTTTTCTATCCAATACTAATAATAATATGCATATATTAGCATCTGGGACTGAGTAGGAGGCAGTTCACTCTGGGCACGTTATTCATCCAAAATTGAAAATGCTGCCCCCTATCCCAAAAGAGTTTAAGCATCCTAAACAATGCCACAGATTCAGTTTGTGAAAAAGAATAAACTTGAAGGCAAAAAAGACAAGTATGATGTATGATGATTATAGGCTACTAAAGACAGCGACTTACCTCTGTGCCACAGAGTTTTGATGAAAACAGAAGAAATAAAATCTATCTGAGAATCACTCGCCGCTATTTATTGACCAGCAGATGTCACTAATGTGCATTGTGAGAGGATAATGAAGCTCCGAGTAATGAAGCGTTTTTTCAGCACAGTTTGGTGAAAGCTCCAAAGCCTTCAGATAGCCTCAGTTTCCCATCACTATGAATCAGTGGTTCCCAATTCTCTCCTTAGGGACCCACAGCCGTTCCAGAGCCAGCGCACCTGATTCAACTTGTCAATTAACACAATAATAAAAATGATATACAATATAATATGGATAACCAGGATTTTTTTTACCTGTATAGTTCTTTATAAGGTCATCTGTAGAAACTTTTTGATTGAGAAATTCTAGAAGTACCATTCTAGAATGTTTTAAAAAGTCTATATAGCCCCCAAAATGGTTGTAATGATAGAGGAACCCTTGTTGGTGCCAAATAGAACCATTTGTTTTTAGTGTCTAGTGAGTTTAAACCAACATGAATCAGGCCTGGGCCTGGTTTGTTTGTGGTGCGGTTTGGCGCTAAGCTGTTAGCCAAGCGCCCCTCGTAACATTCATGTCTTCCTCTTTGTGGTGCGGTTTGGCGCTAAGCTGTTAGCCAAGCGCCCCTCGTAACATTCATGTCTTCCTCTTTGTGGTGCGGTTTGGCGCTAAGCTGTTAGCCAAGCGCCCCTCGTAACATTCATGTCTTCCTCTTTGTGGTGCGGTTTGGCGCTAAGCTGTTAGCCAAGCGCCCCTCGTAACATTCATGTCTTCCTCTTTGTGGTGCGGTTTGGCGCTAAGTTGTTAGCCAAGCGCCCCTCTTAACATTCATGTCTTCCTCTTTGTGGTGCGGTTTGGCGCTAAGCTGTTAGCCAAGCGCCCCTCGTAACATTCATGTCTTCCTCTTTGTGGTGCGGTTTGGCGCTAAGCTGTTAGCCAAGCGCCCCTCGTAACATTCATGTCTTCCTCTTTGTGGTGCGGTTTGGCGCTAAGCTGTTAGCCAAGCGCCCCTCGTAACATTCATGTCTTCCTCTTTGGTGTGTGTCACGCTGGGACTTTGTGTTTACTCACAGGCCTTTATAGCCTCCTAATGAATATAGTGATGTTACAAGCCAATGGAAACCATCGTAGCAACATGATAACTGCTTTTGTTTAGTGTAGCCTATCAAACAGGCTCTCTCACCTCAGAACAACAACAATGAGACTGACAATTGTTTTGTGGTAGGCTACGCAGAGAGAACACTGATGCAGTTAGACACTCTCCCTCTCTCGCGCGCGCCTGCGCTCTCACTCTCACTCTCTATCTCTCTCTGTCGATTTCTCTCTCTCTCTCACCCTCTCACTCTCTCTCTCTCTCTCTCTCTCTCATTCTCTCTCTCTCTCTCTCTCTCTCTCTCTCTCTCTCTCTCTCTCTCTCTCTGTCTCTCTGTCTCTCTGTCTCTCTGTCTCTCTGTCTCACTCTCTCACCCTCTCACTCTCTCACCCTCTCACTCTCTCACACATACACATGCATACATAGGCACACAAATAAATATCTATATACTCTCTCTCTTACACACTAACATGCAGGCGTAACGCACTATGCTTTCTGTTATGTTTTGGTCACCCATCTACACACAATACCCCATAATGACATCACAATACCCCATAATGACATCACAATACCCCATAATGACAAAGTGAAAATATGATTTGAGATATTATGGTAAATGTATTAAATATTAAATACAGAAATATCTCATTTACATAAGTGTTCACACCCCTAAGTCAATCAATGTTACTATCACATTTGGCAGCGATTACAGCTGTGAGTCTTTCTGGGTAAGTCTCTTAAGAGCTTTGCACACCTAGGTTGTACAATATTTGCAAATTGTTCTTTTAAAAATGTTCAAGCTCTGTCAAGTTGGTTGTTCATCATTGCTAGACAATCATTTTCAGGTCTTGCCACAGAATTTCAAGTCGATTTAAGTCAAAACTGTAACTCGGCCACTCAGGAACATTCAATGTCTTGGTAAGCAACTCCAGTGTAGATGTGGCCTTGTGTTTAAGGTTATTGTCCTGCTGAAAGGTGAATTTGTCTCCCGGTGTCTGTTGGAAAGCAGACTGAACCAGGATTTCCTCTAGGGTTTTTGCCTGTGCTTAGGTCCATTCCATTTATTTTTATCCTTGAAAATATTGAACATTTTATCCTTGAAAATATGAGGAGTGGTACTCAGTGATGTGTTGTGTTGGATTTGCCTCAAAAATAATGTTTGTATTCAGGAATATTTGGAATACCAGAGCACCCACTGACCAGAGCACCCACTGACCAGAGCACCCACTGACCAGAGCATCCACTGACCAGAGCATCCACTGACCAGAGCACCCACTGACCAGAGCATCCACTGACCAGAGCATCCACTGACCAGAGCACCCACTGACCAGAGCACCCACTGACCAGAGCATCCACTGACCAGAACACACCCTCTGACCAGAGCACCCACTGACCAGAGCACCCACTGACCAGAGCATCCACTGACCAGAACACACCCTCTGACCAGAGCACCCACTGACCAGAGCACCCACTGACCAGAGCACCCACTGACCAGAGCACCCACTGACCAGAGCATCCACTGACCAGAACACACCCTCTGACCAGAGCACCCACTGACCAGAGCACCCACTGACCAGAGCACCCACTGACCATAGCACCCACTGACCAGAGCATCCACTGACCAGAACACACCCTCTGACCAGAGCACCCACTGACCAGAGCACCCACTGACCAGAGCACCCACTGACCAGAACACACCCTCTGACCAGAGCACCCACTGACCAGAACACACCCTCTGACCAGAGCACCCACTGACCAGAGCACCCACTGACCAGAGCACCCACTGACCAGAACACACCCTCTGACCAGAGCACCCACTGACCAGAGCACCCACTGACCAGAGCACCCATGGGAACGGCCATTTGTATTGTTTATATGGTATTGTAGTTTTAACAAACAAAATATATACAGTATATAAGAATAAAACAAATATGTTTTAAAAGTCTAGCGAACCTACCGGTCGGTTCCAAGAGGAAGAAGCATCTACTTTATGTTTTCCGATAGAAACACCATTCTCCATGCACTGTAATTTACAACTTGATAAGAGCTAGGTAAATGAGTCATGAACAAGGGGATTGTAAATATAAATAATGACACTTGTTTTAGATATATTTGACCTTATAATCACTGGAGAAAAATGTGAAACCAGTCATATGGCAACAAACTGAAGCAGTGAAGTTGATAAAATGCTGTGCCATTATGCAGTATTTAAATAATACATCCTTTTAACTTGCAGGGTTGGGTACTCTCAAATGTCTTAATTATAGGCTACCGACTTTCTATGTTTCCTATTTCTATCTTATGCAACGGGTGGGTCTAATCCTGAATGGTAATTTGTAAAAACCGCATTCCAGCCGGTGTCTATTCCACAAATTACCACCGGCTAAATCTATGACATTAAATTGCCTATTTACTCTGTTCCATCTGACTGTGCAATTCACTGTCTCATCAGCCCAGCCAGGCAATGTATAAACTTGATCTCCATTTTAAAAAGCATCTAGACATTATCTCACATTTCTTTTAGACTAACGTTTAGTTTCCAACAGTGGAGATTTGTTTAAAACCTTTCTGTCTGTCTCTCCGACATTTGCAACATTGTTTCGATATTCAAATTTGATCTCCAGCTGTCTCATAGTAATGAACGTGTCACGAGTCGGGACGAGACAGACAGGCAAACAGCGTTTCTCAGCTGGCATCTGTCTGGTCCAGCGATGGGGGGGTTTGTGCCCTTAGGCGACGTTGTTGCCGGTGATGTCTGGTGAGGACCTGCCTTACAACAGGCCTACAAGCCCTCAGTCCAGCCTCTCTCAGCCTATTGTGGACAGTCTGAGCACTGATGGAGGGATTGTGCGTTCTTGATGTACCTCAGGCAGTTGTTGTTGCCATCCTGTACCTGTCCCGCAGGTGTAATGTTCGGATGTACTGATCCTGTGCAGGTGTTGTTACACGTGGTCTGCCACTGCGAGGACGATCAGCTGTCCGTCCTGTCTCCCTGTATCGCTGTCTTAGGCGTCTCACAGTACGGACATTGCAATTTATTGCCCTGGCCACATCTGCAGTCCTCATGCTTCCTTGCAGCATGCCTAAGACCAAAGGACAGATTTCCACTGGTATAATGTCCATCTTGTTTCTTGTCCCAAGCAAGTCTCTTCTTATTATTGGTGTCCTTTAGTCCTTCATTCTCCTCTGAACAGTTGATGTTGAGATGTGTCTGTTACTTGAACTCTGTGAAGCATTTATTTGGGCTATAATTTCTGAGGCTGGTAACTCTAATGAACTTATCCTCTGCGGCAGAGGTAACTCTGGGTCTTCCTTTCCTGTGGCGGTCCTCATGAGAGACAGTTTTATCATAGCTCTTGATAGTCTTTGCAACTGCACTTAAAGAAACTTTTAAAGTTCTTGACATGTTTGTCGTTGACTGACCTTTATGTCTTCTAGTAAAGATGGATTTCTCTTTACTTATTTGAACTGTTCTTGCTAAAATAGGGAGTTGGTATTTAGGGCTATCTTCTGTATACCAACCCTACCTTGTCACAACACAAATGATTGGCTCAAATGCATTGGGAAGGAAAGAAATTCCAACTTTACAAGGCACACCTGTTAATTGAAATGCATTCCAGGTGACTACCTCATGAAGCTGGTTGAGAGAATGCCAAGAGTGTGCAAAGCTGTCATCAAGGCAAAGGGTGTGTAACGGTCTGAGTGTAGTGGGTGAGGAGTCAGGCGCAGGAAGCAGAGAGTTCAGGGGAGTGCTATTTTAATGCACAGAGAAAAGGCAAACATAAGCCATCCCTCACGAAAACACAGGGCGTTATGAACAAACAAATGCCCCAAACAGGGGGACTTAAACTGTCCAGAAAAAACCCACAAAATGGGAAAACACAAAACCCATAGACGTGCACACAAGTACACCAAACAGATGGTCACAATAATTAATCCTGCACAAGGAACCAGGCGGGCCGGCTGACTAATAAAGCCTTACTACCTAACTCAAAAGAGGTGCACACAATCAACACATAAGGAGGGGGAGGAAATAATCAGTGGCAGCTAGTAGGCCGGCGACGACGACCGCCGAGTGCCACCCGAACGGGAAGGGGAGTGTCCTTCGGTCGGAGTCGTGACAGGGTGGCTATTTGAAGAATCTCAAATATTAAATATATTTTGATTTGTTCAACACTTTTTTGGTTACTTCATGATTCCATATCAAATCAAATCAAATGTTATTTGTCACAAACACATGGTTAGCAGATGTTAATGCGAGTGTAGCGAAATGCTTGTGCTTCTAGTTCCGACAATGCAGTAATAACCAACGAGTAATCTAACCTAACAATTCCACAACTACTACCTTATACACACAACTGTAAAGGGATAAAGAATATGTACATAAAGATATATGAATGAGTGATGGTACAGAACGGCATAGGCAAGATTGCGGAGCTTCCAGAGGCCTGCAAAGGCCAAATCGAGCTCCATACCGCAATTTTGCAACAATGTAGAGGGCTTTGTATAGTTCCGCATTGACATGATTGGTTGACGTAGGTGAGGGTGGGAGGTCCTGTATAGACACAAACTCACTACCTTGACAACTTTTTTGACAACACCTCCGCAAAGCGCAAGAAGTGTGGATGTCCTGACGTCTGCAGAGGCCATGTCACCGTAAATGCTGTACGACCAATGCAGATGTCAGTTTGACCATGCAGTGCCTTTTACTCCTCTCTCACCCCCCCTCTCTCTCCCCCTCTCTTGCTCTATCTGTCCCCCCCTCCCTCTCTCTCCCCCTCTCTTGCTCTATCTGTCCCCCCCTCTCTCTCCCCTCTCTTGCTCTATCTGTCCCCCCCTCTCTCTCCCCTCTCTTGCTCTATCTGTCCCCCCTCTCTCTCCCCCTCTCTTGCTCTATCTGTCCCCCCCTCTCTCTCCCCCTCTCTTGCTCTATCTGTCCCCCCCTCTCTCCCCCTCTCTTGCTCTATCTGTCCCCCCCCTCTCTCTATCTGTCCCCCCCTCTCTCTCTCCCCCTCTCTTGCTCTATCTGTCCCCCCTCTCTCTCCCCCTCTCTTGCTCTATCTGTCCCCCCCTCTCTCTCCCCCTCTCTTGCTCTATCTGTCCCCCCCTCTCTCTCCCCTCTCTTGATCTATCTGTCCCCCCCTCTCTCTCCCCCTCTCTTACTCTATCTGTCCCCTCTCTCTCCCCCTCTCTTGCTCTATCTGTCCCCCCATCTCTCTCTCCCCCTCTCTTGCTCTATCTGTCCCCCCCTCTCTCTATCTGTCCCCCCTCTCTCTCTCCCCCTCTCTTGCTCTATCTGTCCCCCCTCTCTCTCCCCCTCTCTTGCTCTATCTGTCCCCCCCTCTCTCTCCCCCTCTCTTGCTCTATCTGTCCCCCCCCTCTCTCTCTATATCTGTCCCCCCCCCTCTCTCTCTCTCCCTCTCTTGCTCTATCTGTCCCCCCCTCTCTCTCTCTCTATCTGTCCCCCCCCTCTCTCTCTCCCCCCTCTCTTGCTCTATCTGTCCCCCCCCCTCTCTCTCTCCCCCTCTCTTGCTCTATCTGTCCCCCCCCTCTCTCTCCCCCTCTCTTGCTCTATCTGTCCCCCCCCCTCTCTCTCTCTCTATCTGTCCCCCCTCTCTCTCTCCCCCTCTCTTGCTCTATCTGTCCCCCCCTCTCTCTCTCTCTATCTGTCCCCCCCCCCTCTCTCTCCCCCTCTCTTGCTCTATCTGTCCCCCCCCTCTCTCTCTCTCTGTCCCCCTCTCTCTCTCTCTCCCCTCTCTTGCTCTATCTGTCCCCCCCCTCTCTCTCCCCCTCTCTTGCTCTATCTGTCCCCCCCCCCCTCTCTCTCTCTATCTGTCCCCCCCTCTCTCTCTCTCTCCTCCCCTCTCTTGCTCTATCTGTCCCCCCCTCTCTCTCCCCCTCTCTTGCTCTATCTGTCCCCCCCCCTCTCTCTCTCTGTCTGTCTGTGTTTTTCCTCCACAGATTCCTCCTGCTGCCACCATGCTGAGGAGCTCTCACCATGTTGGGAAGCATGCGATCAGGTAAGGGAGGCCACAGACTGAAAACACAGACAGACAGACAGACACACAGACAGACAGACAGACAGTTAATTAATTAGAGTGAAAGAGCCCCAGAACGATGGTCTCAGTATTATTTGTAGCTGGGCAGTCTATGTGATGAATTGTAGCAATGAGAGCTTGAATAAAAGTTCTCCCTGTCTCCCATTTGAGCTAAGAGCAGTTAAAGGGTCTCTCTGATGCCCCCCCCCCCCCCCCCCCCACTCTCTCAATTCAATTCAAGGGGCTTTATTGGCATGGGAAAAATATGTTAACATTGCCAAAGCAAGTAGATAATATACAAAAGTGAAAAATCTCTCTCTC
>NC_034191.2:77182217-77397481 GCF_002021735.2 Oncorhynchus kisutch
CTCTCTCTCTCTCTCTCTCTCTCTCTCTCTCTCTATCTCTCTCCCTCCCCCCCTCTCTCTCTCTCTCTCTCTCCTCGCCCCCTCTCTCTCTCCCCCCCCCCTCTCTCTCTTTTCTCTCTCTCTCTCTCTCTCTCTCCCTCGCCCCCTCTCTCTCTCCCCCCTCTCTCTCTGTCTCTCTCTCTTTCTCTCTCTCTCTCTCTCCCCCCCCCCCCCCCCTCTCTCTCTCTCTCTCTCTCTCTCTCTCTCTCTCTCTCTCTCTCTCTCTCTCTCTCTCTCCCTCGCCCCCCTCTCTCTCTCCCCCCCTCTTTCTCTCTCTCTCTCTCTCTCTCCCTCGCCCCCTCTCTCTCCCCCCCCCTCTTTCTCTCTCTCTCTCTCTCTCTCCCTCGCCCCCTCTCTCTCTCCCCCCCTCTCTCTCTCTTTCTCTCTCTCTCTCTCTCTCTCTCTCTCTCTCTCTCTCCCTCCCACCCCCTCTCTCTCTTTCTCTCTCTCTCTCTCCCTCCCACCCTCTCTCTCTTTCTATCACTGCATCTTATTGTTATTTATCATCGGAATCGGCCAAGGCAGAGCTTTAATGGATTATTACCTTCAGCTCCTTCTTTACATCACTAAGACATGAGACATCTGGAAGGCCTAGAATCAAACAGGGTTGATCGCACAGTACACAGGACACAGTTAACCCCTAGCCCATTTTAGTGGGTTGTTATTGGGGGAGTACCCCCAGCACCACTCACTCTCTTTAAAGGGGAGCGGAGAGAGAGAGAGACTCATTTATGCTGTATTGGTTGCCCTGTCCCCAGCACTGCACCTGCTACTGGGAGGGAGGGAGGGAGAGAGAGGTGGAGGGAGGGAGAGAGAGGTGGAGGGAGGGAGGGAGGGAGGGGGGGAGAGGTGGAGGGAGGGAGGGAGAGAGAGGTGGAGGGAGGGAGAGGTGGAGGGAGGGAGAGGTGGAGAGAGGGAGAGGTGGAGGGAGGGAGAGGTGGAGAGAGGGAGGGAGAGGTGGAGGGAGGGAGAGAGACAGAGGTGGAGGGAGGGAGGGAGGGAGGGAGAGGTGGAGGAGGGAGAGGTGGAGGGAGGGAGGGAGAGGTGGAGGGAGAGAGAGAGAGAGATGGAGGGAGGGAGGGAGAGAGAGGTGGAGGGAGGGAGGGAGAGAGAGGTGGGGGAGGGAGAGAGAGAGAGGTGGAGGGAGGGAGGGAGGGAGAGAGAGGTGGAGGGAGGGATAGAGGGAGAGGTGGAGGGAGGGATAGAGGGAGAGGTGGAGGGAGGGAGAGGTGGAGGGAGGGAGGGATAGAGGGAGGGAGAGAGAGCGATAAAGGGAGAGAAAGAGAGAGAGAACAAATGACAGATAGATGGGAGAGAAAGCAAGAGAGTGCGAGAGAGAGAAAGAAGCGGGAAGTGGACAGAGGGACAATGGCCGTCTTGTTAGCCTTGTGCCAAGCTGCTATGTTTCTGCAGAGAAAGGTTTTTTTCAGGGGTGTGCCACAGGGCTCCGTGTAAACTCCCTTCTATTTCTTAATGGAGGGTCGGCTACCTCTTTGATGAGGGGAGGGCTTCAGCCTCTGAAAGGACATTTATTAATCCTTCAAGACGGAGAGAAAGAGAGGAAAATGTTTTAGAAATGGCCTGAGTAGGTTGGGCGTTTTCATGGCCTTGCCTTTGTAGTGTTCTGGAGATTTCTTTGATTAACGGCCAAGAAATCGGCTCAACATCTGCTTTTGTTTTTGAACGTTGCGACTGTATGAAATTACTGTCCGTCAATCCCCAGCGTAAATGATTTCACCTCACAAATAAGAATGTACTACCTAGATAGAAGGGATAGAGGAATGATGATGAATGGTGAGAATACATGAACAGAAAGCAGAACAAGACAGTTTTTATCACCCTGACTAGAATCAAACAATTGCAGAAGCCTGGTGGTGGGGATGATTCACAGTCATAGGGAAGATCTGGTTCAACAGTTGGGCCTGAACTCTGCTTTAGTGTAGAAATACACTACTCTGCTCTACTACTACTGCACTCTACTACAAATTATTCAGATGTTACGTCATAACCTCAAGTTAAAGTGTGCAATTTCTCACAAGGAATCCAACGGTGGTCTTATTTATGAAGTAAAACAACGAAGGAGTGAAGGAGAACAACCAAAAACAACGTCAACTCCCAGCTCTCATCATTTGTGTAGTCTTTTAGAAAGCTCTTACTAAGTGGTCATAAATCTCCCAGAGCTAATTTCATGACTGTTCACTAAACCAGAGAGTGCTGGCAGGCTCAGGATTCTCCCAGGCCTTGTGAGAGTCAACCAACAGCTCTTCACCCTATGTTGATAACGCTGCAGTCGTCAGCTGTCATTGGCCATGCCCAGTTTGTTTTGTGTAGCAGTGTCACACGGCCTAGAGAGCCAAGTGTGAACCCCTTTGGCCATTTGGAAAGATACTATAATGTTGTTAAATGAACTCAAGATTGATAATGACCATTTAATGATACAAAACCTTTTTACAGAGGTTTCAGATGAAATGTTTGGACTTGGTGAAAACATGTTTTGATTACAATATAACACACTGCTTTCTGTTTTCAGCTCGCCACCATAAAAAGTGAATCCCGTTTGAAGCACCTATTACAGCGATTACCAAGCTACTGCCCTGAGTCTATGGTAAGTGGGGATTTCTGATCTAAAAATAGCTTTCAGTAGCTGTAATAAAGTTGGCTACGAAATCTTTCATAATGACACAGGAAATATATCTGTGGCTATGGCAAAGCTTATAAGCATTTCTCACAAGTCTATTGTACCTGGTCTTACTAAAGGTACAGTACAAAGAAGTATTAAAGACGTATCTAAGAAGTATCTAAGAAGTATCAAAGAAGAATCTAAGAAGTATCAAAGAAGAATCTAAGAAGTATCTAAGAAGTATCTAAGAAGTATCAAACTATCAGAAAAGTATCAAATAAGTATATAAGACGTATCAAAGAAGCATCAAAGTATCAAAGAAGTATTAAAGAAGGACCAAATAAGTATTAAAGAAGTATTAATATATCTAAGAAGTATCAAAGAAGTATCAAATGATCTAAAGTATCAACAAAGTATCAAAGACGTATCAAAGAAGTATCAAATGATCTAAAGTATCAACAAAGTATCAAAGAAGTATCTAAGAAGTATTAATGTATCAAATAAGTATCAACGTATTTAAGAATCTAAGAAGTATTAAAAAAAGTGTCAAAGTATCAAAGAAGTATCAATGTATCAAATAAGGATCAAATAAGTATCAAAGTATCTAATAAGTATCTAAGAAGTATTATAAAAGTATCAAAAAAGTATCCAAGAAGTATCAAAGAAGTTTCAAAGAAGTATCTAAGAAGTTATAAAAGTATCAAAGAAGTACTAAAGAAGTATCAAAGTAATAAAGAAGTATCAAGATATCAAATAAATATTAAAGTATCAAAGAAGTATCAACAAAGTATCCAAGAAGTATCAAATAAATATTAAAGAAGTATCAAGATATCAAATAAATATTAAAGTATCAAAGAAGTATCAACAAAGTATCCAAGAAGTATCAAAGAAGTATCAAATAAATATTAAAGAAGAATCAAGATATCAAATAAATATTAAAGAAGTATCAAGATATCAAATAAATATTAAAGAAGTATCAAGATATCAAATAAATATTAAAGAAGAATCAAGATATCAAATAAATATTAAAGAAGTATCAAGATATCAAATAAATATTAAAGAAGTATCAAGATATCAAATAAATATTAAAGAAGAATCAAGATATCAAATAAATATTAAAGAAGTATCAAGATATCAAATAAATATTTAAGTATCAAAGAAGTATCAAAGAAGTATCAAAGAGCGGGGCTTGAAACAAGGCAAAACACTCCCCACCCACCAATGTAACTACAAACCTGGAGAGGCCAACTGGTTTTCATCTGCACTGCTCCAAACAGCCAATTAGAAACGAGTTTGTCATTAGCTAGAGTTAAATACTTTGTGTCCTGCTGATTTTGGAAATGATTTCAGCAGCATATTAGTACTGCTGCTCCAAGGTCCCTCTCACCCTCAGACACCACAAAACATCTCACAGCCGTTCCAATGGATTGTTTCCGAGGGAATGTTTCTAAGGGATTGTTTCCAAGGGATTGTTTCCAAGGGATTGTTTCCAAGGGATTGTTTCCAAGGGATTGTTTCCAAGGGATTGTTTCCAAGGGATTGTTTCCAAGGGACTGTTTCTTGGCATGTTGAGGTCTAATAGTAGTTGTACTTGGAGGGCTGCTAAATTCCACCCTCCACTGCCATTCGTCCTTCATGTTCCCAAATCTTCTTGGGTTCCCCTTCATCACAAATTATGTTTATGGTTCATGTAGAGATACCATTTCTCTCCGTCGGCATCGTAAAGGATGGTGAAGCCTCCTGACAAGTAGCTCCTCTGTTTGAGAGCCAACAGACATGAGGGACTGAGCTGAACCTCAGACAATGTCCAGTTTATATAGTTCATTATCTTGTTCAGGGCTAGAGACTGAGAATGCTCTCTGGGCCACTCACTGCTCTATCTCCATGCGTCATGTTTTTATCCCAACGTGCCGGGGATGTTTGTGTTTATTGCTGTGTGTTATTAATCCCACAATATATTACCACAAACCTCTTATGAGTTTGTGTGGTTTATATGTCTCTGTTTCCACTGCATAATATATTTTTTAATTAGATGGCAGTCATATAAAAAAATAAATGTTCTCTATGAAATTCAATAGCCCCTGCAAACGCAGTAAATTACAGTATGCTGTTTCACCCAAAGAACCACTAGTTATCTGATATAATTTCCTGTTGAGAGATGAAAGACAAAAACTAAGACAGGATTTCTAGAAATGAACGGACATTCTTACTTTCACTATGGCCCCTAACAGAGGTCTTCCATGTGGCTCCTTCCTTTGAATTTTGTCCAACTCCAGAAAAACCTCTGTACATCAAAACAACCTGTCCTTCTGTTATGAACTGGGCATTTTCTTCCCTTGTTCTCTTGCTTGTTTTGGCAATGGTCCTCTGTTCATAATGAAATGACCTTTTCTCTCTGTTTCACAGAATGAGCTTTGGATCTGCATCAACTCCACACTACCTGGTGAGCTATGGGGGGAGCGTTTCCAAGGGAATACGGTGCCATTACAGACAAATCCACCTGTCAGAACATAATGCCTCCCAGATGCAAAAACATTATTGCTTAGCTCAACACTTTGTACCCACTGAGCCCACACTAAAAGTCCATATATGTCCATAGTTTAATATGCTGCCCATAAGCGTCTAAATGCAAAACCCCCCGCAAGAGGATAAAGTTAATCCATACATTAATTCTGATAATGCTACACCCATCAAGGGTTTGTGGGTAATGTCGACCATTTTTGTTTTGTCTACAGGGTCGTCCAGGAAGTCTGATGGTTGGGTGGGCCTGGGCTGCTGTGAGCTGGCCATCTCGGCTGAGTGCCGCAGGGACTGCAAGCAGGTGAGGGAGGAAGTTAGTTTGGCCCGTTGTAGCCTTATCCATTTTGCACATCACCTCATTTCCCATTCTCTGACCCTATAGGCATCATCTAAGACCGACATCACAAGAGTATGCAAAAAAGACACAGAGGTAAGTAAAACAAGGTCATGTTTTGTGTAGTAGTATGTGCTTGAAATTGAGTATCACACATACTGTTGACTTTGAGAGACTGTATTGTAGTCTCTGGTTGCCTTTCCCTGGCCTTTAAAACCTCAGTGCTGATTGGAGCCTGTTTTGTCAAAGGAGGAGAGGAGTGAAGTCCTCTACTCCCGCTAAGAAATGGCTTAGCTCAGAGCCATATATATATATATATAGAGAGAGAGAGAGAGAATCAGGCCAAGTTTTAGAACGGACGCCATTTTAGTGACCATATAGAACTTTGTTATTAGATTGTTTGTGATGTAACAGTACGGGAGCCATGGAAATGCTTTTGGCAGTTCTGTGGGTTCTGTGGGTGGCACTGTGTGGTCTTTTCCAAGCATGGGTCCCGGTGTCTTGGGGACCCTGGGATCCGGGAGGGTGGGGGTGGTCTGCCGGTCACTGGGTATACACAACCCAACTTGGGATGGGGAGGGGTTTTAGTGGGTGGAATGGTGGTGAACAATTGGAGGTTTTCTTAGTAGCAATGCAAATATCATGGTACAGCTATATGGATACTCAATCACTACTTTTTAATGGTGAGTTTACAAACATATATAATGATAAATAGATTTTGAACTTTTATCCCATTATGGCAGTTGGTGAAATTACCATAATTACCAAAAGACTGGGGGGGGCAAAATAAATTTCTCCCATGGGCAAATAAATTCAAAAGGGGTGGTGATATTAATTAACGGTCATTTTGATCCGAATGTCATTCTCTCTGGCACCAAAAGTTCAAAAATGGTTGATTGGGGACAGAATGCAGTCGGACCATCAAATAATTGGCATTACTCTTACAGAATTTCCACGTGGGCGAGGATATTGGAAACAAAGCCTATTGGACAATAACTTGTTTTGAACTAAAACAAAATCATTTAGAACAGACTTTTTCTGACATACTGTAGTTTGATCAGATCCCCTTATTGTATGGGACACTTTTAAATGTTCCTTTAGAAACCATGCCTTTCAATACTCATCTCTAAAACAAAAGCAATTCAGTCCAAATAGGTCCATATTCAGAAAGGAAATGCATGAACTAACAGTACAGGTAGATGGCAATAAAAACTGTACCATAGAGGCTCAGACTAAGTTAGAGGAAAGGGAGGGACTTATTCAAGAAAGATCTAGTGTAATATATTACAAAAATAAAGCGAACTGGATGGAATATGCACTAAATAATTGTTTAATCTTTAACATAACCCCCCAAAATTGTACTGAGTCGCCCATGATTCACCAAACTATATGTTTAAAGAGGAAATAAAGTACTTTAAGCATATGTTTTTGTTTCAGTCTCCTCCATCTCCACTAACCGAAGTTAATTATATGGATTTTGTTTCTATGAATAATGTAAAATGAACAGCTGTACAGAAATACTCATGTGAAGGCCAAATTACAGAGGAGGAACTTCTTGGCTCCAGGGCTGGATGTCATACCAGTGGAGGTATACCAAACCTTTTTTGATATAATCAGAGGACCGTTATTAGCATGTTTTAACCACTCCTATGTAAATGGTAGATTATCGAGCACTCAACAAGAATGTCTGATTTCATTATTACTGAAACGGGATCTAAGTGGTAAATATAAAGATCCAGTCCATTAAAAAAATTACACTTCAGTGTTGTGATGTAAAAAATCTAGCAAAATGCTTAGCACATAGAATTTAAAAAGTAATGTCAGATATTATTCATCCTAATCAGACAGGTTATTTATATGGACGATACATTGGAGATAATATAAGACAAGTACTGGAAACAATTGAACACTATGAAAAATCTGGGAAACCAGGCCTGGTATTCATAGCCGATTTTGAAAAGGCCTTTGATAAAGTAGGACTGGAGTTTATATATAAATGACTGAAATATTTCAACTTTGGAGAATCTCTTATAAAATGGGTTAAAATTATGTATAGTAACAAAGTAAATAATGGCTACTTCTCAGAAAGTTTTAAACTGTTAAGAGGCGTAAAACAAGGCTGTCCACTATCGGCATATCTTTTTATTATTGCCATTGAAATGTTAGCTGTTAAAATCAGATCCAATAATAATATCAAGGGCCTAGAAATCCAGGGCAAATCCAGATCCCTCCACAGCCTCATAGATGATCTAGATACTTTTTCCAACCTCTCTGGATTTAAGCCAAATGATACTAAGTGTATTATATTATGCATTGGATCACAAAAAAATACAACTTTTACATTACCGTGTAGTTTACCAATAAAATGGTCTGACGTGGATGTGGACATACTCGGTGTTCATATCCCGAAAGAAAGAAATTATCTCACTCCAATACATTTTTATAGGAAGTTAGCAAAAATAGACAAGATCTTGCTACCATGGAAAGGAAAATACCTGTCTTTTTGTGGAAAAATAACTCTAACTCCTTAGTTATATCCCAGTTCACCTTGATTAACTATTTAGTCATATCCCAGTTCACCTTGGTTAACTCTTTAGTCATATCCCAGTTCACCTTGATTAACTCTTTAGTTATATCCCAGTTCACCTTGATTAACTCTTTAGTTATATCCCAGTTCACCTTGGTTAACTCTTTAGTCATATCCCAGTTCACCTTGATTAACTCTTTAGTTATATCCCAGTTCACCTTGATTAACTCTTTAGTCATATCCCAGTTCACCTTGATTAACTCTTTAGTTATATCCCAGTTCACCTTGATTAACTCTTTAGTCATATCCCAGTTCACCTTGATTAACTCTTTAGTCATATCCCAGTTTACCTATTTTCTTATGGTCTTTCCTACACTTAGCGACCTGTTTTAATTTATTTATATGAGCAAAAAATATTCCATTTAATTTGGAAAGGCAGGCCAGACAAAATTAAAAGGGCCTATTTAGATAATGAATATGAATTCGGAGGGCAGAACTGATTAAATATTAAAGCATTAGACATCTCACTAAAGGCATCAGTCATACAAAAGGTATACTTAAATCCGGTGCTCTAGCAAATTAGGAAGAATGTCTCACCCCATGTTCAAGAATGGCCTTTTTCCCTTTATTCTCACTTTCAGTTATTTGAAAATGAATATTTCTCCAAAACATCTCTATTTTTAAACAAGCCATAGAAAGTTGGTTGCAATTTCAGTTTAATCCACCAGAAAAGACAGAACAAACCACAAATATTGTGGTTAAAGTCAAATATACTTATTGATATAAAACCATAATTTTTTGATAATGTTTAAAAAAAAAGGTATAATCTTTGTAAATATTGTCATAAATAGGACTGGTGAAGTTATATCACACATGCAGCTATCAAAAATATATAGAAATGTCTGCTCTACACAAAATTACAACCAACTAATTGCAGCATTACCGCAAAAATGGAAGGGGGAGAAATTAGGGAACTTGTCTGTTGGCCCTTCATTAAAGATAAAAATTGGTTAAAGAAAATTGTGATAAATACAAATATATACCAGTTTCATTTAAGGACCAAAAAATTGTACAGCTGTGCCAGATTGCCAAAAAAGTTGGGAAGAGATTTTCGATGTACTGATTCCATGGCACATGGTTTATGAACTGATACGCAAAATGATGCCAGATTCAAAACGTAGAATTTTTCAATTTAAATTATTATACAAAATTCTGCCAACCAATAGAATGTTATATACTGTATATATGACAACATCACTGCTCTAGAGGAGATCTGCATGGAGGAATGGGCCAAAATAGCAGCAACAGTGTGTGAAAACCTTGTGAAGACTTACAGAAAATGTTTGACCTCTGTCATTGCCAACAAAGGGTATATAACAAAGTATTGAGATAAACTTTTGTTATTGACCAAATACTTATTTTCCACCATAATTTGCAAATAAATTCATTAAAAATCCTACAATGTGATTTTCTGGATTTTTTTTCTCATTTTATCTGTCATAGTTGAAGTGTACCTATGATGAAAATTACAGGCCTCTCTCATCTTTTTAAGTGGGAGAACTTGCACAATTGGTGGCTGACTAAATACTTTTTTGCCCCACTGTATATATAAGGGAGCGCCTCCGACAGTTCCCTATGAAATGGCTTGCTGTAAACAAGCAAAACAACAGAGCAGTGAATTTAACCAACGTTTTTATTGATTAGCATTCAGGATATTGTGTATCCAAGTCTTTACTGTGGTGCAGTGTCAACAAATTGCAAATCTGCTTTCACTGGACATCTTCATAGTGTTAATTATCATCTGTTAAATCCACTTCAATCAGTGTAGATGAAAGGGAGGAGACAGGTTAAAAAGTCATTTTTAAACCTTGAGACAATTGAGACATAGATTGTGTATGTGTGCCATTCAGAGGGTGAATAGGCAAGACACATTTAAGTGGCTTTGAACTGGGTATGGTAGTAGGTGCCAGGCACACTGGTTTGAGTCAAGAACTACAACGTTGCTGGGGGTTTTTCAACAGTTTCCTATGTGTATCAAGTATGGTCGACCACCCAAAAGACATCCAGCCAACTTGACACAACTATGGGAAGCATTGGAGTCAACCAACATCCATGTGGAACGCTTTCGACCCCCTGTAGAGTCCATGCACCAACGAATTGAGGCTGTTCTGAGGGCAAAAAGGTGTTCCTAATGTTTTGTGCACTCAGTGTACATGTATATGACTCTGGCTTACATTAGCTATTAGCGTAGCATAGCTTAGCTATTAGCGTAGAACAGCATAGCAATTATCTTAGCCTAGCGTAGCCTAGCGGCGTGCTAGCAGAGGACTCCTTTCATCTGGCTCGCCTCCTCATTCCAAACAAACAAAAAACAAAAAGGCGGGCTTAATGTTTAGTTTGGACCACGACCAAACTCCCCTCCCCAGCTTTAATAAGGCACTGGCCTCTTTCATCTTGCCCTTTCATGAATCGTTGCTGCAGGAGCCAAAGCAGCAGCAACACTGGCCTTTATGGTCCTTTATGGTCTTTTATGGTTTTGATGGAAAGAAGCTGTGAGTTTTCTAATGGAGGTTTAACTGTACTGAGGACAGAACAGTGAGTTTTCTGATGGAGGTTTAACTGTACTGAGGACAGGACAGTGAGTTTTCTAATGGGGGTTTAACTGTACTGAGGACAGAACAGTGAGTTTTCTGATGGAGGTTTAACTGTACTGAGGACAGAACAGTGTGTTTTCTAATGGAGGTTTGAACAGTGTGTTTTCTAATGGAGGTTTAACTGTACTGAGGACAGGACAGTGGATGAGGTCTCCATAGAGAGAGAAGAGGAACGGGTTCAGAATATTTCAGATAGAAATGTCATGAATAGAGCTGACTCAATAATGGTTGTTCACTAATGAGTGTTCAATAATGGTATGTTAGATCACAGAAGTGTTTTTCTTGTCTTTTACAGAAACCACTGCACAGCTGTATCACCAAAAATGAGAGTAAGTTTCCAACATTCTCTACAACAAGATGCTAACCCAAGTGCACCAGTCAGAGTGTGACGTGGCTCAGTTGGTACAACATGGCACTTGCAATGCCAGTGTTGTGGGTTCGATTCCCACGGTGGACCAGTATGGAAATGTGTGCATTCAGGACTGTAAGTTGCTCTGGATAAGAGCATCTGCTAAATGACAACAAAAAAAATTCTAT
Source organism: Oncorhynchus kisutch (assembly GCF_002021735.2). Classification (NCBI taxonomy): domain Eukaryota; kingdom Metazoa; phylum Chordata; class Actinopteri; order Salmoniformes; family Salmonidae; genus Oncorhynchus; species Oncorhynchus kisutch. The sequence continues at coordinate 77,193,449 of NC_034191.2, forward strand.
ATAAACATGAAATCAGCCCTGCTTTATGAGCCATGTTTGGTCCGCAGAAATGATTTAATCAGTCAGTCAGCCGAGGAATCCCTTATTTGTATTAGGAGTTGCAACGCATTGGTGTGAACCTGCCCTGCAGACACGACTTTGGGCCGATTTTGAGGATGTAAGGTCTTGTACTTCCTGAAGTCTAGCAACTGGGAGATCACCTCCAATGTTCACCATGCATATTTAATCAGACTATTCTCTAGGAAATCCTGGAAGTCTACTGTATTGTATTCTGATTAAGCTAAAGGCGACTTCAAGACAAAAAATTGTCTAAATAGCCTTGATGATATTTACAATTTCATTGAAGTGAATGGAAAGCATATTGTAACTGTGTGTGTGTGTGTGTGTGTGTGTGTGTGTGCTCTGTCAGTGGGCTCGTTGTGCTGCAGCTATGCAGGGAGACACACCAACTGCAGAGATTACTGCCAGGCCATCTTCCGGACAGACTCCTCTCCCACCGTCTCGCAAATCAAGGCTGTCAAGGAATACTGCCAGAGCATCAGCCCCGAGCTCATTGGCTGTGTGGGCAACTACACCAAGTCCTACCCAATCAGGAGCCCAATAGACAGTGAGTATATCTAATACTGACCTATCAGTAGCCCCAGATCCAGTGTGTATCTTGTTTCTGTGTTGCATTCCTCCAATCACTGGCTATGACTTGGTACAGTGCATTCGGAAAGTATTCAGACCCCTTGACTTTTTCCACAATTTGTTACGTTACAGCCTTATTCTTAAATAGATTTTTTTTAAATGTCCTCATCAACGTACACACAATATCCAATTATGACAAAGCAGAAACAGTTATTTAGAGATTTTTGCAAATGTATTAAAAATACTAAATTAAATATCACATTTACGTAAGTATTCAAACCTTTTACTCACTACTTTGTTTAAGCACCTTTGGCAGCGATTACAGCCTCTTGGGTATGACACTACAAGCTTGGCACTCCTGTATTTGGAGAGTTTCTCCCATTCTTCTCTGCAGATCCTCTCAAGCTCGGTCAGGATGGATGGGGAGCGTCGCTGCACAGCTATTTTCAGGTCTCTCCAGAGAAGTTAGATCGGGTTCAAATCTGGGTTCTGGCTGGGCCAATTCAAGGACATCCAAAAACTTGCCCTGTAGCCACTCCTGCATTGTCTTGTCTGTGTGCTTAGGGTCATTGTCCTGTTGGAAGGTGAACCTTCGCCCCAGTCTGAGGACCTGAGCGCTCTGGAGCAGGTTTTCTTAAGGATCTCTGTACTTTGCTCCATTAATTTTTCCTTCGATCCTGACTAGTCTCCTTGTCCCCGACACTGAGTCCCACAGCATGATGCTGCCAACAACATCCTTCACCGTAGGGATGGTACCAGGTTTCCTCCAGACTAGTCACTTGGTGTTACGAATCCCTTTTGGCCCGACAGTCTAGGGGGGATGGTAACGAGACCCGTAACAGTCTAGGGGGGATGGTAACGAGACCCGTAACAGTCTAGGGGGGATGGTAACGAGACACGTAACAGTCTAGGGGGGATGGTAACGAGACCCGTAACAGTCTAGGGGGGATGGTAACGAGACCCGTAACAGTCTAGGGGGGATGGTAACGAGACCCGTAACAGTCTAGGGGGGATGGTAACGAGACCCGTAACAGTCTAGGGGGGATGGTAACGAGACCCGTAACAGTCTAGGGGGGATGGTAACGAGACCCGTAACAGTCTAGGGGGGATGGTAACGAGACCCGTAACAGTCTAGGGGGGATGGTAACGAGACCCGTAACAGTCTAAGGGGGATGGTAACGAGACCCGTAACAGTCTAGGGGGGATGGTAACGAGACCCGTAACAGTCTAGGGGGGATGGTAACGAGACCCGTAACAGTCTAGGGGGGATGGTAACGAGACCCGTAACAGTCTAGGGGGGATGGTAACGAGACCCGTAACAGTCTAGGGGGGATGGTAACGAGACCCGTAACAGTCTAGGGGGGATGGTAACGAGACCCGTAACAGTCTAGGGGGGATGGTAACGAGACCCGTAACAGTCTAAGGGGGATGGTAACGAGACCCGTAACAGTCTAGGGGGGATGGTAACGAGACCCGTAACAGTCTAGGGGGGATGGTAACGAGACCCGTAACATAACTCATGCAAATTATAATAGTGAAAACGGATAACCACAGACAACATAAATCTACCGTCAAACACTATTGGTTTCTTTTTAAACACACGGTAAGGGGGGGCAGGAAACGGGGCTGAGCTGGGTCCAAGGAAAGAAACAAATATCCAAAACACCCCTAAGCTAGACGAGCCTACTACTATACAGCTAACTAACTAACCAAACATACAACGGGTGGTCCACCCAGTTCTACCTAGTGTTCTTAGACAACGTAGTCCTAAGAGTAATGTATGCCCATGGGTGACTGGGCTTGGCACCCCCTTTTTCCCACCATCAAACAAACAGTCAATCACAATAACAAAACAAAACTCACAGGGTCTCACGGGCAAAGTGACATGTAGTTGCAAAAACACAAGAGAGATCTTTGCGTACAAAGAGAGAGGGAGAGAGAGATTGAGACACAGAGAGATTGAGCTCCAGAGAAAACAACTGACTGGGTTTTTAAACCAAGGGAAAGGGGATGTGATAGGGTAAAGGTAAAGGAGCAGGTGTCTTCTGATTGGGGAATGATGATTGTCACCTGTGAGGGGAGAAGGATAGAAAATAAATACACACAGGATACACACTCAGGATACTTGTATCCGTAACACTTGGCATTCAGGCCAAAGAGTTCAGTCTTGGTTTCATCAGACCAGAGAATATTGAGTCCTTTAGGTGCCTTTTGGCAAACTCCAAGTGGGCTGTGATGTGCCTTTTACTGAGGAGTGGCTTCTGTCTGGCTGCTTTACTGAGGAGTGGCTTCCGTCTGGCTGCTTTACTGAGGAGTGGCTTCCGTCTGGCTGCTTTACTGAGGAGTGGCTTCCGTCTGGCTGCTTTACTGAGGAGTGGCTTCCGTCTGGCTGCTTTACTGAGGAGTGGCTTCCGTCTGGCTGCTTTACTGAGGAGTGGCTTCCGTCTGGCTGCTTTACTGAGGAGTGGCTTCTGTCTGGCTGCTTTACTGAGGAGTGGCTTCCGTCTGGCTGCTTTACTGAGGAGTGGCTTCCGTCTGGCTGCTTTACTGAGGAGTGGCTTCCGTCTGGCTGCTTTACTGAGGAGTGGCTTCCGTCTGGCTGCTTTACTGAGGAGTGGCTTCCGTCTGGCTGCTTTACTGAGGAGTGGCTTCCGTCTGGCTGCTTTACTGAGGAGTGGCTTCCGTCTGGCTGCTTTACTGAGGAGTGGCTTCCGTCTGGCTGCTTTACTGAGGAGTGGCTTCCGTCTGGCTGCTTTACTGAGGAGTGGCTTCCGTCTGGCTGCTTTACTGAGGAGTGGCTTCCGTCTGGCTGCTTTACTGAGGAGTGGCTTCCGTCTGGCTGCTTTACTGAGGAGTGGCTTCCGTCTGGCTGCTTTACTGAGGAGTGGCTTCCGTCTGGCTGCTTTACTGAGGAGTGGCTTCCGTCTGGCTGCTTTACTGAACAGCTCTATTTCTTGAACTACATTGTCGTATTCGGTTCAAATAACATTTGATTTAATTTACCATAAAGGCCTGATTGGTGGAGTGCTGCAGAGATGGTTGTCCTTCTGGAAGGTTCTCCCATCTCCACAGAGGAACTCTGGAGCTCTGTCAGAGTGACCATCGGGTTCTTGGTCACTTCCCTGACCAAAGCCCTTCTCCCCCTGATGGCTTATTTTGGCCTGGCGGCTAGCTCTAGGAAGACATTTTTTGGTACCCTTCCCCAGATCTATCCCTCGACACAATCCTGTCTCAGAGCTCTACGGATAATTCCTTCAACCTCATGTCTTGGTTTTGGCTCTGACATGCACTGTCAACTGTGGGACCTTATATAGAGAGCTGTGTCCCATTCCAAATCATGTCCAATCAATTGAATTTACTACAGGTGGGCTCCAATCAAGTTGTAGAAACATCTCAAGGATGATCAATGGAAACAGGATGCGATGCGCCTGAGCTCAATTCCGAGTCTCATAGCAAAGGTTCTGAATACTTGTGCAGATGAGGTATTTCTGTTTTTTATTTTTAATACATTTGCATAAATGTCTTACAACCTGTTTTTCCTTTGTCATAATGAGGCATTGTGTGTAGATCGATGAGGAAAAATGTAATTTAGTCAATTTTAGAAGAAGGCTATAATCTAACAAAGTGGGGAAAAGTCCATATCCATCCATCCGTCTGTCTGTCCAGGCCTGTACTGCTGCGACCGGGCCGATGAGCCCCACTGCCAGGTGGCGTGCCGGCGGATCCTGCGCACCATGACGACAGAGCACGAGATAATGGAGGGCCTGATCGATGAGTGCGGCAGCCAGCCACTGCCCCAGGACCCGCTGTGGCAGTGCTTCCTGGGCAGCGCCCACCCCCCCACCAAGAGCGAGATGGAGACCTCACCTACCGCCAAGATGGACGGTGCCAAGCTGCACTGCTGCTACAAAGCCAATACCTCACTGTGCCGGTTAGGTGTACTCTGATGAGATGCTTGTAGTGATTACAATGGCTTACAGCTAGCGATAACACTTCCAGCCCGTCACATACTGCTCCCCGCCAGAGACCAGGGTTCAATCCCTGCTACCACTCTTCCTACATTTTCCAGTCCCCCCCTCTGTTTCCAACTGTCTGAGTAAAGTGTAAAAGGTAACTCCCGAGTGGCGCAGCAGTCTAAGGCACTGGATGACAGTGCTTGAGGCGTCACTACACATCCGGGTTCGATCCGGGAGAACTATGAGGCGGTGCACGGTGTCTCCGGGTTAAGCGAGCAGTATGTCTTGGCGGGGTTGTGTTTTGGAGGACACATGGCTCTCGACCTTCGCATTATCCCGAGTCCGTAGGGGAGTTGCAGCGATGGGACAAGACTGTAAGTACCAATTGGGGAGAAAAATTGGGTGAAAGTTAAAAAAATATGTATATATTCTATTTTAACCCCCCCCCCCCCCAAAAAAAAGAGTTCATACATAAATAGATACACTACATTACTAAATGTATGTGGACACCTGCTCGTCGAACATCTCATTCCAAAATCATGGTAATTAATATGGAGTTGGTCCCCCTTTGCTGCTATAACAGTCTCCACTCTTCTGGGAAGGCTTTCCACTAGATGTTGGAACATTGCTGCTATAACAGCCTCCACTCTTTGGGAAGGCTTTCCACTAGATGTTGGAACATTGCTGCAGGACTTGCTTCCATTCAGGCACATAGTGAGGTCGGAAACTAATTTCTTGAAGCTCCCGACAAATTATTTTTTATTTTGCTGACGTTGCTTCCAGAGGCAGTTTGGAACTCGGTAGTGAGTGTTGCAACTGAGGACAGACGATTTGTACACGCTTCAGCACTCGGTAGTCCCGTTCTGTGAGCTTTTGTGGCCTACCACTTTGCGGCTGAGCCGTTGTTGCTCTTATAAGTTTCCACTTCACAATAACATCACTTACAGTTGACCGGGGCATCTTTAGCAAGGCAGAAATTTGATGAACTGACTTGTTGGAAAGGTGGCATCCTATGACGGTGCCATGTTAAAAGTCACTTAGCTCTTCAGTAAGGCCATTCTACTACCAATGTTTGTCTATGGAGATTGCATGGCTGTGTGCTCGATTATATATACCTGTCATCAACTGGTGTGGCTGAAATAGCTATATCCACTCATTTGAAGGGGTGTCCACATACTGTTGTATATATATAGTGTAGATATAAAGGATTACAGTATACAGTATAGTGTAGATGGGGTCTTCCATGGTATGCAGGTAACTCATAGGGTTGGTTTCCAGGACACAGTTCTGTCCACCTGATCAAAATACATAGAAAGTCTCTGAACATTTGACTTGATTTTTTATTTACATTTTTTACCCCTTTTTCTCCCCAATTTTGTGGTTTCCAATTGGTAGTTACAGTCTTGTCTCATTGCTGCATCTCCCTTATGGACTCGGGAGAGGCGAAGGTCGAGAGCCGTGCGTCCTCCGAAACACAACCCAACCAAGCCGCACTGCTTCTTGACACAATGCCCACTTAACCCGGAAGCCAGCTGCACCAATGTGCCAGAGGAAACACCGTACACCTGGCAACCGTGTCAGCGTGCACTTCGCCTGGCCCACCACAGGAGTTGCAAGTGCGCGATGGGACAAGGACATCCCTGCCGGCCAAACCCTCACCTAACCCGGACGAAGCTGGACCAATTGTGCTCCGTCCCATGGGTCTCCCGGTCACGGCCGGCTGCGACAGAGCCTGTACTCGAACCCAGAATCTTAGACCACTGCGCCACTTGGGAGGCCAAGTTGATGTTTTTACATGCTTGTGTTGTCTGTCTTTATGTTTAACTCTGTTTGGTCATAAAGCCCTGAGAAGGACAACTTGCTGTGTAAACGTTGGTGAATAAATGGTTACATCGGAGGTGCTAGAGTGTGCAGCTTTCCTTTTTCTTTCAAAGTAACTCTGTTTCGTCCCCCACAGGGATATGTGTCAGGAGATCAGCACCAACTGGGGAACTCAAACGTGGCAGGAGTTTGACCAGATGTGTGAGTACAGCCCCGTGGAGAAACCCCTGGTCACCTGTCTGGCCGACGTCAGGGAACCCTGCCAACTGGGATGCAAGGACCTGGGCTACTGCACGAACTTCAACAACAGGTATGTTACTATACCTAGCTACCATACCAGATTATATACCTGCTATAATATACCTTCTGTACCAACTTCAACAACAGGTATGTTACTATACCTAGCTACTATACCAGATTATATACCTGCTATAATATACCTTCTGTACCAACTTCAACAACAGGTATGTTACTATACCTAGCTACTATACCAGATTATATACCTGCTATAATATACCTTCTGTACCAACTTCAACAACAGGTATGTTACTATACCTAGCTACTATACCAGATTATATACCTGCTATAATATACCTTCTGTACCAACTTCAACAACAGGTATGTTACTATACCTAGCTACTATACCAGATTATATACCTGCTATACCTGTTCAGAGAGTCTGTTCACTAGTACACTACTACACTCTTAGAAAAAATGCTTCCAAAAGCGGTTCTTCGGCCGTCCCAATAGGAGAACCCGTTTTGGTTCCAGGTAGAACTAGGGCTATGGCGGTCATGAAATTTTGTCAGCCGGTGATTGTCAAGCAGATAACTCCCGGTCTCACGGTAATTGACCATTATTTAACATAAACAGGTTTAGCATCTCCTGGCTTCCACACACAGCCTACAAGCCACTAATTCAGACCTTTGGAACATCTACATTTTAAAAAGTCTAATAAATCCATGTAATATAGCCTACACCTTCACAATAAATCCATTATTTAATTTAAATATGTCTATAAAAACATGATATGATGAAAATGTAGTCTATTTCAGAATAACAAAATAGCATACTCTGAGTTGTTCTTATGTTAGGTCCTGATCTGACTATGTCATATGGCTGTGGGCTACACTCTTTTAGCAGACAAGATTTGCTTAGAATTATTAAAATATTAATATGAATAATTATTTTAATATTAAAGGTTTGAGGTAGTGCACGCCTATTCTGTGTTGAGCGGTTAACAAAGACACAGGTACTCCTATATGCTTAATTTAAATGTATTTATGCAACTTTAGTTGTGATACAAACGTTGGGCTATATGTTTAGATTTTCAATACATTCTAAGGCTGCATGATGAGACTTTAATGATGATTTGAAAAATTTGATTGAAAGGCATGAACTCTGCTTTGTTTTTTTTGCGCAGGCTGTACACACTTCATCAGTCTCTCATTCACAATGCCTCGAATTTCCTGGTGGTATCGCCTTTGTGTGGCCGTAACGCCCCCTAAAAAAATCCATGCTTTTTGTAGCCAGTGACCGTTGTGCCCTTGGGCTGAATATAATCATTTTAATTCCCTTCTCCATGCATGCTGCATGCTCCGAAGCACTTTTCACACACATGGCTCTCCATCACGTGATCAGATCTTTCTCACAGGCTACAAGTGAAGATAGACACATCGGGGACGCAACTGCGCACGCGCGCAGTTATCCAATTCGGAGGCGCACATTGAAGATATTGGAAGAACTGTCCACATTTACGTTTCGTCAGCCATCAAGATGAGTAGGCCTAACGAACAGCAAAACCACTAGCCTATGTCAATCTACAATCCCCATAGTACAAAAATGAAACTATTCTGTGCGAGAAATAAATATTACAAACATAGTCTGGAACAGTTGTGAGATGCGATAGATCCCAAATGAATACAACCACCAGCATCAAAAAAAAACATTTCTTAAGCAATGAGACCGTCGCAACAGATCAGAACGTTTAACTTGAAATGTTGATAAACTATTCAACTATTATCTTCACATTATAAGCACAGCAAAGAGCACATGGCAGTAGGCTGATGTTCCATTAGCGGCAAAACACCATTATCAGAAGTGACCGCTAATGCAGTTTTGCATGTTATGCTTTTATTATAAAGGTGCATTTCTATGGTGAAAATGATCTTCCCCAAACTTGAAATGTTTGCCAGTTAGGCTCTACACCTTTTTGTAAAGCGGATTAATGTGCTTAAGTTTAAGAAGTTATTTGGCCACTTTAGTATGATACAAATCTTATCTAGACCTATGGGCTAGGCTATATGAGGTGTGGGACTATGTGTTGTTTCTTGCCTTATGCTGTGCCTCGTTCACAAGTGATAATAAATTATTCACAAGTGATAGGCTAATATTGTCGCAGATCAGACTATTCTTAATGTAATCTTGTCTTTACATAAACTAAATAATATATGTGTGAAATTTGTTTTGATTTAAAATGGACCATTATCATGCACCTGTCTCAGAACAGAGGCAGTGGGAAAAAATACATGTCATCTATGCACTTAAATAGTGAATGTAGGACACTTTTCCCCTGGTTCATTTTAATGACAGCCAGATAGGCTATACACCTGTTGTAAAGATAAGCAATGTGCTTAATATTAGGAACGTTTAGAAATTAATATAGTAGGCCTAGCCTATAGAAAGCTGATGGGATCCTCCTCTTTTTATTAGTGGCCATCACTCTATTCTCCCGCACTTGAAAAACCTATAGAAATGTTGTGCAACATGAGCTCATGGGCTGTCATAAAGTCTTTGATTAGATTTTAGATCATATTTACATTGATGTCAGAGTGATTTGAGGGACAATAGAGTGCTGAGTTCCAGGCAGTTAGAAAGTTCAGTAGGCTACTAATGATCAGCAGCAGCATCAGAGCTTGGAGAAGCCTAATTACCGTGACTAAACGGTCACGTGGAATTTGACTACTTTCATGACTCGTGACCGCCGGTGTGGCGGTAATACGGTCACCGTAACAGCCCTAGGTTGAATTATTTTGGGTTCCATATAGAACCATCTGGGGAAAGGGTTCTACATGGAACCAAAAGGGTTCTACCTGGAATAGAAAATGGTTATTCAAAGGGTTCTCCTATGGTAACAGCCGAAGAACCCTTTTGGGTTCTAGATAGCACATTTCTTTCTAAGAGTGTGTGACTGATGGCTCTGTGACTGATGGCTCTTTGACTGATGTGTGTTGTGGTCGGCTTCCACACTAGGTTGTTTAGAGGTCACAGAGAAAGGAGGAGAGAGAAAGGGATAGGGATGTGTGTGTATGCGTGTGTGCCGTTATACTGTAGTTTATAGTGTTTGCATTTGACCTTGGAGGCCAGCCATGTCACAGCTTGCTGCATCCTGGTCTGGCATGGGACCAGCAGACCCATGCTTGACACCATCAAAGCCCGGCCGGCGAACACACACAGTTCTACAGAACACTCCCCGCCTGTGGACCCATCAGGCACTGTCCACAAAGCTACATTTCACCACAAGCCACCCGACATTAGCTTTGTCAAGTTTCAAAAGTGTTGATTTTCCAGGCTGTAGTCAGGGTCAGAGAAAATATCTGATTGGACACTAGGGGATCTGAAGGACGTGACATCATCATGGGCTACAGACTCAAACATAATCTCATCTCTCGACCTCTCTATGACCTCTCTTTGACATCACCTCTCTATGACCTCTCTTTGACCTCTCCATCACCTCTCGTTGACCTCTCCATCATCTCTCTATGACCTCTGACCTCTCCATCACCTCTCTATGACCTCTCTTTGACTTCTAAATGTGTATGATATATTTATGTATCTTTGTCAATTGACTGTAAGGTATCATGTTGTTCAGTAATGATGATAACCATAATGTCAAGATTATCAAAAAAACATCCAGTATTTTCTTTTGAATTGTAGCTCAGCAGTAATCAAACCCTAAAAAGCCCCAGAAACGTTTCATGCTAGACCCCTTTTTTAGAGAATGTTTGCAAACAACCCTAATTATTCTGTGTATTATTTTTCATCTGAGAAGGATGATGAAGACACCGAGTTCAGACAAACAAAATTCTGTCTCTCATTTCCTTTGAAGGAGTCCCAGGGGCCAGCTTAAGGAGAGCCGTCCTCCCTGAGGGGTTCAAAACCTGGGGTGACAAGTATCGTGAGAAGGGAGGGGGGGGGGGGGGGCTGGCCACAGTCACAATATGGAAGACAAACAGGGCTAGAGGCAAAGGGGATAGGGATCTCTGAAGTACTGAGAAACCTGCGGCGCTGTGTAGCTACGCCAGCGCTGTGCACTGTCACTAGGCCCTGAGTGCCACACCCCAGGGGCCTGGATCTCTGAGTCCGTGACATAAATACACTTCCCAGCCAGTTCGTATGGAGATTACAGGGGCACCATCCTGTTGACTGGTCGTATGGAGATTACAGGGGCACCATCCTGTTGACTGGTCGTATGGAGATTAGAGGGCACCATCCTGTTGACTGGTCGTATGGAGATTAGAGGGGCACCATCCTGTTGACTGGTCGTATGGAGATTAGAGGGGCACCATCCTGTTGACTGGTCGTATGGAGATTAGAGGGCACCATCCTGTTGACTGGTCATATGGAGATTAGAGGGGCACCATCCTGTTGACTGGTCGTATGGAGATTAGAGGGCACCATCCTGTTGACTGTTCGTATGGAGATTAGAGGGGCACCATCCTGTTGACTGGTCGTATGGAGATTAGAGGGGCACCATCCTGTTGACTAGTCGTATGGAGATTACTGGGGTACCATCCTGTTGACTGGTCGTATGGAGATTACAGGGGTACCATCCTGTTGACAGGTCGTATGGAGATTACAGGGGTACCATCCTGTTGACTGGTCGTATGGAGATTACAGGGGCACCATCCTGTTGACTGGTCGTATGGAGATTACAGGGGCACCATCCTGTTGACTGGTCGTATGGAGATTACAGGGGCACCATCCTGTTGACTGGTCGTATGGAGATTACAGGGGTACCATCCTGTTGACTGGTCGTATGGAGATTAGAGGGGAACATCCTGTTGACTGGTCGTATGGAGTTTACAGGGGCACCATCCTGTTGACTGGTCGTATGGAGATTACAGGGGCACCATCCTGTTGACTGGTCGTATGGAGATTACTGGGGCACCATCCTGTTGATTGGTCGTATGGAGATTACTGGGGTACCATCCTGTTGACTGGTCGTATGGAGATTACAGGGGTACCATCCTGTTGACTGGTCGTATGGAGTTTACAGGGGCACCATCCTGTTGACTGGTCGTATGGAGATTACAGGGGTACCATCCTGTTGACTGGTCGTATGGAGATTACAGGGGCACCATCCTGTTGACTGGTCGTATGGAGATTACTGGGGCACCATCCTGTTGACTGGCAGCTCTAAGGCTCTGATGAGGCTGTTCTGTGTCTCAGTGATATCTCCCTGACTGCTTTAGAGCAGGTATGCTTGTCTGCCTCCCTGTCTGCCTCCCTCCCTCCCTCCCTGTCTGTCTGCCTGCCTGCCTGCCTGTCTGTCTGTCTGCCAGTCTGGACAATATGCAACTCAAGTCATGGTCCAGGGCTCACCAAGGTCCAAGGCAGGAAGTCTCAATCCACATGCCAATCATTCTGAGAGAAGAGTGGGAGAGGAGGGCTGAGATAAAGAGAGGGAGGATGGGAAGATAAGAGAGTGGGGGGGGAAAGAGGTAACGTATACAAGCCCAGGGATGTATTTAACAAAGCTGACCCTGTAACTACACAGATAAACCCCTTCTTATTCTGGTTGATGAAGAAGGCTGAAGTTGAATGTGGGTTCCTGAAAGTATGGACACCATACACACCATGTCTATTTTTAACATGTACGAAATATAATACCCTGCTTGGTGAAAATGTAATCGATTATTGAATAACTAACTATCCTAAATATCCTTGTTTTAACTGAAGCTACTTTACTTGTCATTTTAATGTGGGTCAATGTGTAGAGAGACAGAAAAGAGAGGAGAGGGAGAGTAGAAAGAGAGTGACACTAGGAAACCAGTCACTGTAAATAAAAGTGAAGAGGTCATTCAAGTTTATTTTTGGGGTGGAGTGGAAACCCACTGTGACCGCTACCCATGCATGGGGTCATGCTTGGTTCATGACCTGGAGCTCAGGCACGGCTGTGGTCCCTCTGCTTGTGGCCAAGACCTCACTTTCCTTCCCCTCTCCTCTAACACACTCGCATGCGTGCGCACACACACAGCTTAATTTTCTTGGAATGTCAGAACTTTTTGGGACGTAAACATGTTTTGACCTTTAAAAATCAAATTTTCCCTAATCCCTAAACCTTACTCTTAATCTAACCCTAACCTTAACCTTACATTTAGAATAGCATTTGAACAAATTCAGGACATTAAACAAATCCTGACTTTTCAAAAACTTTATTGTTTTCCTACCTTGTCAGGACATTGGGGTGAATTGTCAGGACATTGGGGTGTATTGTCAGGACATTGGGGTGAATTGTCAGGACATTGGGGTGTATTGTCAGGACATTGGGGTGAATTGTCAGGACATTGGGGTGAATTGTCAGGACATTGGTGTCTTGATAAGTTAAGTAAACAAGAACACAGATACAGACATATACACAGGAGTGGCCAGTGGGATATTTTAAAGGCTCTAAAGTTAACAAACTGACTGAATATCAGCACTCAGCCACATCTAACATCAACCACCGAAGTAACCTCCCCTCCCAGGGAAACATACCAATCGTGAAATACACTTCCTACAACTCGTAGATCATTAAAGAAAATAGTCCACCTCCCGGCAACAGGTTTCCTCAGGAAGTAGTCCCTCTCAGCCATTGGTCATTGGTCTCTGTCTCCAGGATGTTTCTGCAGTAGTAAACAGTGGCCATCTGGCTGGCCTCCTTCTGACATCACCATCAGCCACATCCATGTGGTGTTGAGCTGTGGAGATGACATCTGGACACACAAGGCAGAGTGAATATGCATTTCATTAGACAGACAGAAACAGTGTTGTGTCTCATTAGACAGACAGAGACAGTGTTGTGTCTCATTAGACAGATAGAGACAGTGTTGTGTCTCATTAGACAGATAGAGACAGTGTTGTGTCTCATTAGACAGACAGAGACAGTGTTGTGTCTCATTAGACAGACAGAGACAGTGTTGTGTCTCATTAGACAGACAGAGACAGTGTTGTGTCTCATTAGACAGATAGAGACAGTGTTGTGTCTCATTAGACAGATAGAGACAGTGTTGTGTCTCATTAGACAGACAGAGACAGTGTTGTCTCATTAGACAGACAGAGACAGTGTTGTGTCTCATTAAACAGACAGAAACAGTGTTGTGTCTCATTAGACAGACAGAGACAGTGTTGTGTCTCATTAGACAGACAGAGACAGTGTTGTGTCTCATTAGACAGATAGAAACAGTGTTGTGTCTCATTAGACAGACAGAGACAGTGTTGTGTCTCATTAGACAGATAGAAACAGTGTTGTGTCTCATTAGACAGACAGAGACAGTGTTGTGTCTCATTAGACAGATAGAAACAGTGTTGTGTCTCATTAGACAGACAGAGACAGTGTTGTGTCTCATTAGACAGATAGAAACAGTGTTGTGTCTCATTAGACAGACAGAGACAGTGTTGTGTCTCATTAGACAGATAGAAACAGTGTTGTGTCTCATTAGACAGACAGAGACAGTGTTGTGTCTCATTAGACAGATAGAAACAGTGTTGTGTCTCATTAGACAGATAGAGACAGTGTTGTGTCTCATTAGACAGACAGAGACAGTGTTGTGTCTCATTAGACAGATAGAAACAGTGTTGTGTCTCATTAGACAGACAGAGACAGTGTTGTGTCTCATTAGACAGATAGAAACAGTGTTGTGTCTCATTAGACAGACAGAGACAGTGTTGTGTCTCATTAGACAGATAGAGACAGTGTTGTGTCTCATTAGACAGATAGAGACAGTGTTGTGTCTCATTAGACAGACAGAGACAGTGTTGTGTCTCATTAGACAGATAGAAACAGTGTTGTGTCTCATTAGACAGATAGAAACAGTGTTGTGTCTCATTAGACAGATATAAACAGTGTTGTGTCTCATTAGACAGACAGAGACAGTGTTGTGTCTCATTAGACAGAGAGAGACAGTGTTGTGTCTCATTAGACAGACAGAGACAGTGTTGTGTCTCATTAGACAGACAGAGACTTTGTTGTGTCTCATTAGACAGAGAGAGACAGTGTTGTGTCTCATTAGACAGACAGAGACAGTGTTGTGTCTCATTAGACAGAGAGAGACAGTGTTGTGTCTCATTAGACAGACAGAGACAGTGTTGTGTCTCATTAGACAGATAGAAACAGTGTTGTGTCTCATTAGACAGACAGAGACAGTGTTGTGTCTCATTAGACAGACAGAGACAGTGTTGTGTCTCATTAGACAGACAGAGACAGTGTTGTGTCTCATTAGACAGACAGAGACAGTGTTGTGTCTCATTAGACAGACAGAGACAGTGTTGTGTCTCATTAGACAGACAGAGACAGTGTTGTGTCTCATTAGACAGACAGAGACAGTGTTGTGTCTCATTAGACAGAGAGAGACAGTGTTGTGTGTAGTATTTTAGTGTAGTAGGAGTTTCTGTAGTAAGATTCACTCTGTGTCCACGTGGGATTCCGATTCCATGTTTGTTATTTAGCCGACTCTCTTCTCCAGAGTGACTGAGGGTCATTCAACTGAAGTAGATAAACAACCACGTATCAGTCAAAGCTAGAACAACGTATCTGATATTGTTACTGAGATTGTTATTATAGTTTCAAAGTGTTTGGTAGTTTGCTTGTTTTTTAAAGTTTTTTTCGTTTTTCCCCTTCTGAACTTCGAACCATGATCACTTCCAGTTTAAAGCTTTTGTCGAAGCTATAACACAAGTCATGTGACAAAGGGGAGAAATTATACATGTTCCACACTGCAATCTTCATTCGACTCCATTTGGGTTTCTGTCGTGTGCACATTTCTATCACTGTTGATAGGTACATAGCTATTGAGTACACCTGCTAATTCTATCATGTCTCTCTCTCTTGTCATATTAACTCTAGGCCCACAGAGCTGTTCCGTAGCTGTAACGTCCAATCAGACCAAGGCGCCATGAATGACATCAAGCTGTGGTCCAATGGGACGATCAAGATGCCCTTTATGAACATCCCCGTCCTGGACATCAGGAAGTGTCGTCCGGAGATGTGGAAGGCTGTGGCCTGCGCCCTGCAGATCAAACCCTGCTACAGCAAGTCCCGCGGCAGTGTCATCTGCAAGTACGTAGCCAATCTTTTCATTCTGTTATTTGACGTAGCCCTTTTCTGCAGTCAAACGACCTAGTGACCTCATATACCTCACATAGGTGGAATGTTATTAATATTTTTCATAATTTCCTAAACATTTTTTATTCCCGAATATCCGATGTGTCAATGTCAAATGGTTTGTGTTATATTTCAGTCTCCTGTGATGTATATAAAATGTATTATTGGGATGTAAACTCAACATGGAATATATTTTAACTCTATATCTGACATGGTTCAGGTGTCTTCTTTGTTTAAGTCCATAACCATGTGTGTGAGGTGTAAACTTTTGTTTCAAAGCAGATTTGTTTAAGACTACCAAGAAACACTCTGTGTGAACCTAATTTAGCCCACTGCAGTAGAAGGTTCAAGTATTTAGTCTGACTTTGAGCTAGTTTCCCAGATATTAAGCCTATGATTGAATTTTAAGAGGTGTCCAATAGAGATTCTCAATTGAAAGTGATTTTTAGTCAAGGTATAGGCCTAATTTGGTTCTGCTGCTATTACTGTACCATTCATCCTGCCTTTAAAGGACTGTTTCCCCAATCACCGACCTGGTTAGATAAAGGTAATAAAGTGAAATAAGTACATACAGCATCCCACCTTCACCTGCAGTAGAATCCCGTGGTCACAGTAAAAAGCATCCCCCGGGAAACGACCGCCCGAAGACCCAACTGGAACCTAAAAACGAACCTAAAAACTACATGAACCAAATACAGTTGGTCTCTCAGACATGACAACACATAGACATACCAATCCCAGGGAGGATGTTGTGCTTTCTGCAAGGCTTGACTCACTACCCCACCTCAGGTCATTTATCAGCAGATCTTTTGACTGGAGTTTTTTTCCCACTGAGAGTAATTACAGCTGGGTTTTTGTCAGGCTGAATGAAGTAGTTAGTGTGTTAGCGATGTTTACCTGTACTGTAGGCTAGCCCTCAGGGCTGTAACAGCCAATGTACAGTACCAGTCAAAAGTTTGGACACTCCTACTAATTCAAGGGATTTTCTTTATTTTTACTATTTTCTACGTTATAGAATAATAGTGAAGACATCAAAATAGCAGATATGGAATCATGAAGTAACCAAAAAGTCAAATCAAATCCAAATAAAATGTGGATTCTTCCAAGTAGCCAACCGTTGCCTTGATGACAGCTTTTGCACACTCTTGGCATTCTCTCAACCAGGTTCACCTGGAATGCTTTTCCAACAGTCTTGAAGGAGTTCCCACATATGCTGAGCACTTGTTGGCTGCTTTACCTTCATCTCTGCAGTCCAACTCATCCCAAACCATCTCAAATGGGTTGAGGTCATGTGATTGTGGAGGCCAGGTCACCTGATGAAGCACTCCATCACTCTCCTTGAAATTTAGCAGATTGTCTTAAAGTAATGATGCTCTTTGGTTATTGGAGCTGTTCTTGCCATAATATGGACTTGGTATTTTACGAAACAGGGCTTTTGACTGGTTCTGTATGTGGAGGACTGGTCAATGTGATTCCAGCTGACAGGCTTTATTCAAATATTGCTTTCAGACATTTTGAAACAGTTTGGAACGTTGGGATCTAACCCTGTATCTTCTGTCTAAACCACTTCAGGTCGGACTGTGTGGACATCCTGACACAGTGTGGTGACCGCAGACGCTTCTACGAAGGACAGACGGCCGAGCGCATCTGTGAGATCCTGTCCCCCATAGACGACCCTGAACGCTGCATCCCCCTGGAGAGATACCTCAGTGAGTGGTAACACGTGTGTGTGTGTGTGTGTGTGTGTGTGTGTGTGTGTGTGTGTGTGTGTGTGTGTGTGTGTGTGTGTGTGTGTGTGTGTGTGTGCGTGTGTGTGTGTGTCTTACCATTACCAATTTACATCTTATTCAAACAATGAGGTGGTTCGTTCTTGCATTTTCTTTGGTTGAAGTCGTTTCATTGAATGTTGTTTACACGTACGAGAAGTGTAATGCTACAAGGAGAAATTATGATTCTCAGACCTTTTCTCATTGTCAGAGTCTTAACATGTTGTTCTTCTCCATCCGCACTCCAGCTCCTAGCAACCTGGGTAATATCATTGACGAGGTCATCCACCCGTGTAACCCCAACCCCTGTCCCAGCAACCAGCTGTGTGAGGTGAACAGGAAGGGCTGCCAGCCTGGACAGGATTGCCTGCCTTACTTCTGTGTGCCTGGTACAGTATACTAGAACATGCAGTACCTCCCTGTAGCCCTAGGGGGAGCCTATGTCCACTGTATGTGTAGACTTACAAAGTGTGACGACTGTGTTCTCTCTGTGTGTGTGTGTGTGTGTGTGTGTGTGTGTGTGTGTGTGTGTGTGTGTGTGTGTGTGTGTGTGTGTGTGTGTGTGTGTGTGTGTGTGTAACGACTGTGTTCTGTGTGTGTCTGTGTGTCTGTGTAACGACTGTGTTCTGTGTGTGTCTGTGTCTGTGTGTGTCTGTGTGTGTGTGTAACGACTGTGTTCTCTGTGTGTGTGTGTGTGTGTGTGTGTGTGTCAGGCTGTAAACTGGGTGAGGCCTCAGAGTTCCTGGTCCACGTGGATGCCCGTATCCAGGTGCCAATGCGTAATGGCCATGCGGGCTGCTTCGAGGTTTGTACCTGCGGACAGAGTGGCAGGCTGGATAACTGTGCCGAGATGCCCTGCATCGACACCTCCAAGACCTGCGTTGTGGGGGGCCAGAGAAAAAGTACGCTGCCCTCTTCACCAGCAGTGTGTAGCACCCACCTGGTTTTCACAGAGGTTTTAGACAACATGCGCATAACAGGGAAAAGGAGTGGCAGTTTATTTGAGTTTTCCCTTATCAAATGAGAGAGAGAGAGACAGAGAGAGAGGTAGAGAGGTAGAGAGAGAGAGAGACAGAGAGAGAGAGAGAGAGAGAGAGGTAGAGAGAGAGAGGTAGAGAGAGAGAGGTAGAGAGAGAGAGACAGAGAGAGAGAGACAGAGAGAGACAAAGAGAGAGAGAGGTAGAGACAGAGAGAGAGAGAGGTAGAGAGAGAGAGACAGAGGTAGAGAGAGACAGAGAGAGAGAGACAGAGAGAGAGGTAGAGAGAGACAGAGACAGAGAACCCTCTCTGTGCATGAGTCCTTGGTGTCTTTGTGCCTGGTTGTGAAATGCTTCCTGTGGTGTAAACATCGCTTCCTCTTCCCCTAGCAGCACGGCAACGCTACAGTTAGAAAAAATGAACTAACCAACCACACACTGGTATTTCCTTCCCGCGGTCTCCCTCTGGCCCACCCTCAATGTAACTACTGTGACTTGAAAGGAGCCTGCTGCCAGAGTGCCTCTCTCGCTCACATTCAATTCAAGGTGCTTTATTGGCATGGGAAACATATGTTAACATCGCCAAAGCAAGTGAAGTAGATAATGAACAAAAGTGAAATGAACAATAAAAATGAACAGTAAACATTACACTCACAGGAGTTCCAAAAGAATAAAGATATTACAAATGTCATATTATGTCTATATACAGTGTTGTAACGATGGTTAAAGTACAAAAGGGAAAATAAATAAGCATATATATGGGTTGTATTTACAATGGTGTTTGTTCTTCACTAGTTGCCCTTTTCTTGTGGCAACAGGTCACAAATCAATATGTGTCTCTAATATGGTCATACATTTGGCAAGAGGTTAGGAACTCTCTCTCTCTCTCTCGCACGCACACACACACACACACACACACACACACACACACACACACACACACACACACACACACACACTTTCTCTCCACATAGCCTTGTCTCTCTGTGATGCTGCCTCCCAGTTCATCACATCTACATAGAAGAATAACACTTTTTTTTCTTCATATATATGTTTTATTTTTGCTACTTTTCTCCTGCCTAATTGTTTCTTGTTACAGATTTGAAACTTCATTTGTTTAAATCTAAATCAGTTTATTGTTTTTGCTTTTACGGTTGTTTTCGCTCCATTCCAAAGGGGGATAAGACATTTAGGCCTTACCTGATCTGTTACATCCCAGGATCAATACCTGATCAGTTACATCTCAGGATCAATGCCTGATCTGTTACATCCCAGGATCAATACCTGATCAGTTACATCTCAGGATCAATACCTGATCAGTTACATCTCAGGATCAATACCTGATCAGTTACATCTCAGGATCAATACCTGATCTGTTACATCCCAGGATCAATACCTGATCAGTTACATCTCAGGATCAATGCCTGATCTGTTACATCCCAGGATCAATACCTGATCAGTTACATCTCAGGATCAATACCTGATCAGTTACATCTCAGGATCAATACCTGATCAGTTACATCTCAGGATCAATACCTGATCAGTTACATCTCAGGATCAATACCTGATCAGTTACATCTCAGGATCAATACCTGATCAGTTACATCCCAGGATCAATACCTGATCAGTTACATCTCAGGATCAATACCTGATCAGTTACATCTCAGGATCAATACCTGATCAGTTACATCTCAGGATCAATACCTGATCAGTTACATCTCAGGATCAATACCTGATCAGTTACATTGGTGTCGTGACCCAGATCCCATAGTTACAAGTCTTATCAGCTGCTGGAGTTGCTGTGGACGGGAAGATTGAAAGTGTCAGATAACAGTTACATTGACAGCCATATAACCAATTAAATCAGACAGGGTCTCACACGGGGATGATGTGTTCTTGTCCCACAGACCACGGGTCGTCATTCAGGGTGGACTGCCACCCCTGCTCCTGCTTTGCTGGAGAAACCATCTGCTCCACCCGCCAGTGCCTGAGTGCTGAAAGTTCAGACGAGGACCGTCGCCTATTCACAGGTGTGCGTGTGTGTGCGTGTCCGCTCCTGTGTGTGTGTGCGTGCGTGTCCGCTCCTGTGTGTTTGTGTGTGTGTGTGTATGTGTGTGTGTGCGCGTGTCCGCTCCTGTGTGTGTGTGTGCGTGTGTGTGTGAGTGCGTGTCCCCTCCTGTGTGTTTGTGTGTGTGTGTGTGCGCGTGTCCGCTCCTGTGTGTGTGTGTGCGTGTGTGTGTGAGTGCGTGTCCCCTCCTGTGTGTTTGTGTGTGTGTGTGTGTGCGCGTGTCCGCTCCTGTGTGTGTGTGCGTGTGTGCGCGTGTGCGTGTGTGCGCGTGTGTGTGCGTGTGCGTGCGTGTGCGCGTGTGTGTGCGTGTGTGTGTGTGTGTGTGTGTATTTGAGGGTTGAAATATTGATGCACAGTACTATTTTTCTTTATTTTTTTCCCCCTCCCTGATTCTGAAACATTTCTCACCCTTCATAATCTCTCTCTCAATTTAAGGGGCTTTATTAGCATGGGAAACATATGTTAACATCGCCAAAGCAAATGAAATATATAATAAACACAAGTGAAATAAACTATGAAACATGTACAGTGTTGTAACTACGTGCAAATAGTTAAAGTACAAAAGGGAAAATAAATCAACATAAATATGGGTTGTATTTACAGTACAGTGGTGTTTGTTCTTCACTGGTTGACCTTTTGTTGTGGCAACAGGTCACAAATCTTGCTTCTGTGATGTCACACTTTGGTATTTCACCCAGTAGATATGAGAGTTTATCTATTATTTGTGTGTCTGTGTAATCTAAGGGAAATATATGTCTCTAATATGGTCATACATTTGGCAGGAGGTTAGAAAGTGCAGCTTAGTTTCCACCTCATTTTGTGGGCAGTGAGCACATAGCCTGTCTTCTCTTGAGAGCCAGGTCTGCCTATGGCGGCCTTTCTCAATAGCAAGGCTATACCCACTGAGTCTGTACATTGTCAAAGCTTTTCTTAAGTTTGGGTCAGTCACAGTGGTCAGATATTCTGTGTACTCTCTGTTTAGGGCCAAATAGCATTCTAGTTTTCTCAGTTGTCAGGGAATTATCTTTTTGTTTTCTCATGATTTGGTTGGGTCTAATTGTGTTGCTGTCCCCAGGACCAGCTTGCTTAGGGGGGACTCTTCTCCAGGTTCATTTCCCTGTAGGTGATGACTTTGTTATGGAAGGTTTGGGAATCACTTCCTTTTAGGTGGTTGTAGAATTGAATTGAATTACATTGTACACTGAGGATATTTTTGCAGAATTCTGCGTGCAGAGTCTCAATTTGGTGTTTGTCCAATTTTGTGAAGTCTTGGTTGGTGAGCGGACCCCAGACCTCACAACCATAAAGGGCAATGGGCTCTATGACTGATTCAAGTATTTTTTGCCAAATCCTAATTGGTATGTTGAAATTTATGTTCCTTTTGATGGCATAGAATGCCCTTCTTGCCTTGTCTCTCAGATCGTTCACAAGCTTTGTGGAAGTTACCTGTGGCGCTGATGTTTAGGCCAAGGTATGTATAGTTTTTCTGTGTGCTCTAGGGCAACAGTGTCTAGATGGAATTTGTATTTGTGGTCCTGGTGACTGGACCTTTTTTGGAACACCATTATTTTGGTCTTACTGAGATTTACTGTCAGGGCCCAGGTCTGACAGAATCTGTGCATAAGATCTAGGTGCTGCTGTAGGCCCTCCAGATCATCAGCAAACAGCAGACATTTGACCTCACAACCATAATGGGCAATGGGTTCTATAACTACACTGCTCAAAGAAATAAAGGGAACACTTAAACAACACAATGTAACTCCAAGTCAATCACACTTCTGTGAAATCAAACTGTCCACTTAGGAAGCAACACTGATTGACAATACATTTCACATGCTGTTGTGCAAATGGAATAGACAACAGGTGGAAATTATAGGCAATTAGCAAGACACCCCCAATAAAGTAGTGGTTCTGCAGGTGGTGACCACAGACCACTTCTCAATTCCTATGCTTCCTGGCCTATGTTTTGGTCACTTTTGAATGCTGGCGGTGCTTTCACTCTAGTGGTAGCATGAGACGGAGTCTACAACCCACACAAGTGGCTCAGGTAGTGCAGCTCATCCAGGATGGCACATCAATGTGAGCTGTAGCAAGAAGGTTTGCTGTGTCTGTCAGCGTAGTGTCCAGAGCATGGAGGCACTACCAGGAGACAGGCCAGTACATCAGGAGACGTGGAGGAGGCCGTAGGAGGGCAACAACCCAGCAGCAGGACCGCTACCTCCGCCTTTGTGCAAGGAGGAGCAGGAGGAGCACTGGCGCCCTGTGCTCTTCACAGATGAAAGCAGGTTCACACTGAGCACATGTGACAGACGTGACAGAGTCTGGAGACGCCGTGGAGAACGTTCTGCTGCCTGCAACATCCTCCAGCATGACCGGTTTGGCGCTGGGTCATTCATGGTGTGGGGTCGCATTTCTTTGGGGGGCCGCACAGCCCTCCATGTGCTCGCCAGAGGTAGCCTGACTGCCATTAGGTACCGGGATGAGATCCTCAGACCCCTTGTGAGACCATATACTGGTGCGGTTGGCCCTGGGTTCCACCTAATGCAAGACAATGCTAGACCTCATGTGGCTGAAGTGTGTCAGCAGTTCCTGCAAGAGGAAGGCATTGATGCTATGGACTGGCCTGCCCATTCCCCAGACCTGAATCCAATTGAGCACATCTGGGAGATCATGTCTCGCTCCATCCACCAACGCCACGTTGAACCACAGACTGTCCAGGAGTTGGCGGAAGCTTTAGTCCAGTTCTGGGAGGAGATCCCTCAGGAGACCATCCGTCACCTCATCAGGAGCATGCCCAGGCGTTGTAGGGAGGTCATACAGGCACGTGGAGGCCACACACACTAATGAGCCTCATTTTGACTTGTTTTAAGGACATTACATCAAAGTTGGATCAGCCTGTAGTGTGGTTTTCCACTTTAATTTTGAGTGTGACTCCAAATCCAGACCTCCATGGGTAGATCAATTTGATTTCCATTGATCATTTTTGTGTGATTTTGTTGTCAGCACATTCAACTATGTAAAGAAAAAAGTATTTAATAAGAATATTTCATTCATTCAGATCTAGGATGTGTTATTTTAGTGTTCCCTTTATTTTTTGAGCAGTGTATATAAGTATTTTTTGCCAGATCCTAATTGGTATGTCAAATTTTATGTTCCTTTTGATGGCATTTAAGGCCCTTGTCTTTTCTCCCAGATGGTTCACAGCTTTGTGGAAGTTACCTGTGATGCTGATGTTTATGTCGAGGGATACATACCC
Source organism: Oncorhynchus kisutch (assembly GCF_002021735.2). Taxonomy (NCBI): domain Eukaryota; kingdom Metazoa; phylum Chordata; class Actinopteri; order Salmoniformes; family Salmonidae; genus Oncorhynchus; species Oncorhynchus kisutch. Next base: position 77,217,287 of record NC_034191.2, read on the forward strand.
AATCAACAAAGAGTAGACATTTGACTTCAGATTCTAGTAGGGTGCGGCATTCTGTTCTAGTGCCCTTGCCAATTCGTTAATATATAGGTTGAAGAGTGTGGGGCTTAAGCTGCATCCCTGTCTCACCCCACAGCCCTGTGGATGGAAATGTGCGTGTTTTTTGCCAATTTTAACCTCACACTTATTGTTTGTGTACATGGATTTGATAATGTCGTATGCTTTTCTCCCAACACCACTTTCCATGAATTTGTATAGCAGACCCTCAAACGCTTTTTTGAAATCTACAAAGCATGAGAAGACCTTGCCTTTGTTTTGGTTTGTTGGTTTTTCATTTAGGGTGTGCAGGGTGAATATGTGGTCTGTCGTATGGTAATTTGTTAAAAAGCCAGTTTGACATTTGCTCAGCACATTGTTTTCACTGAGGAAATGTACGAGTCTGCTGTTAATGATAATGCAGAGGAGTTTCCCTGGTTGCTGTTGACGCATATCCCACAGTACTTATTGGGGTAAAATGTATCTCCACTTTTGTGGATTGGGGTGATCAGTCCTTGGTTCCTAATATTGGGGAAGATGCAAGAGCTAAGGAGGATGTTAAAGAGTTTTAGTATAGCCAATTGGAATTTGTGGTCTGTATATTTTATCATTTAATTTAGGATACCATCAACCCCACAGGCCTTTTTGGGTTGGAGGATTTGTATTTTGTCCTGTAGTTAATTCAGTGTAATTAGGAGAATCCAGAGGGTTCTGGTAGTCTTTAACCTCTCTGGGATATGTGGGACGCGTCCCACCTGGCCAAAAACCAGGGAAAATGCAGAGCGCCAAATTCAAATAAATTACTATAAAAATCTAACTTTCATTAAATCACACATGCAAGATAGCAAATTAAAGCGACACTTGTTGTGAATCCAGCCAACATGTCAGATTTCAAAAAGGATTTTCAGCGAAAGCAAACGATGCTATTATCTGAGGATAGCACCTCTGTAAACAAAGAGAGAATAGCATATTTCAACCCTGCAGGCGTGACACAAAACGCAGAAATAAAAATATAATTCATGCCTTACCTTTGATGAGCTTCTTTTGTTGGCACTCCAATATGTCCCATAAACATCACAAATGGTCATTTTGTTCGATTAATTCCGTCAATATATATCCAAAATGAAAATGTATTTGGTGCGTTTGATCCAGAAAAACACTGGTTCCAACTTGCGCAACGTGACTACAAAATATCTCAAAAGTTACCTGTAAACTTTGCCAAATTGAAGATGGGATGATCTGTGTTCAATACAGGAGGAAAACAAACTGTAGCTAGCTTTCTGGTCACGTGCCTCTATCTAACAGTACACTTCAAGTGACCCTCGTTCAAGATGGCTGTACTTCTTCATTACACAAAGGAAAAACCTCAACCAATTCCTAAAGACTGTTGACATCCAGTGGAGGCAATAGGAACTGCAAGAAGGTCCCTTAGAAATCTGGATTCCCAATGAAAACTCATTGAAAAGAGAGTGACCTCAAAAAAACAATCTGAATGGTTTGACCTCGGGGTTTCGCCTGCTAAATAAGTTCTGTTATACTCACAGACATGATTCAAACAGTTTTAGTTCTATCTAATCTAATCTACTAATACAATGCATATCTTATCTTCTGGGGATGAGTAGCAGGCAGTTGAATCTGGACATGCATTTCATCTGGACGTGAAAATACTGCCCCCTGTCACCAAGAAGTTAATAGTTGATTCTAAGATTGGTATTGGATCATGTATATGTTTTTGCTGTTTGTTCTCTGGGTCTCTATGTTTTTGGTTGGATAGGTTTCTCAAATTTCTTTCTTAAGTTATTGCATTCTTCATCAAACCATTTGTCAATGTTGTTAATTTTCTTAGGTTGTCTGCTTGAAATGTTTTGATTTGATAGGGAAGCTGATTTCTACTGCCAAGTTTACACCTTCACCATTACAGTGAAATATTTTGTCTAGGAAGTTGTCCAAAAAGGGATTGAATTTGTTGTTGCCTAATTACTTTCCTTCGATCTATAGCATTTCTTAATGTTATTCAGTTCCTTTTGCTTTGATGCCTCATGATTGAGTATTGCTCTGTTCAAGTAGACTGTGATTTTGCTGTGAACTGATAGGGGTGTCAGTGGGCTGACTGTGGTCTGATAGGGGTGTCAGTGGGCTGACTGTGGTCTGATAGGGGTGTCAGTGGGCTGACTGTGAACTCTGAGAGACTCTGGGTTGAGGTCAGTGATAAAGTAGTCTACAGTACTACTGCCAAGAGATGAGCTATAGGTGTACCTACATGTACATGCCTAGCGTGCGACAGAGCTGCAGGAGTTGTGACCCACTATGTTGGTTATTTTGTCGTAGTTGTGTCTAGGGGGGCATATGGGGGAGGGAATGCTGTCACCTCCAGGTAGGTGTTTGTCCCACTGTGTGCTGAGGGTGTCAGGCTCTTGTCGAGTTCTGGAATTTAGGTCGCCATTGACTAGTACATGTCCCTGGGCCTGGAAATGATCGATTTCCCCTTCCAGGATGGAGAAGCTGTCTTCATTAAAGTATGGGAATTCTAGTGGGGGGATATAGGTAGCACACAGGAGGACATTTTTCTCTGTTGAGATCATTTCCTTTTAAATGTCAAGCCAAATGTAAAATGTTCCTGTTTTGATTAATTTAATGGAGTGACTAAGGTCTGCTCTATACCAAATTAGCATACACCCTGAGTCTCTTCCCTGTTTCACATCTGGTAATTTGGTGGATGGGACTACTAGCTCTCTGTAACCTAGAGGGCAACCAGTGGGTCCGTCTCCTCTATACCAGGTTTCTTGCAGGATGACGATGTCTGTATTTCTGATTTCTTTGGTGAAGTCCAGGTTCCTGCTCTTTAGGCCAAAGGTAGATGACCTCAGGCCTTGGATATTCCAGGATGATATAGTGAAGACTTTGTGTTCCATAAACTGTCCAATGTTGTTAGTCGTGTGGTTTGGCCTCAGACCAGTTACTCTCTCTATCTCTCTCTATAGGGCTCCCGTGTGGCTGCCCTGACCGTTTTGTGCCGGTGTGTGCCCGTAACGGCCGCACCTACCCTAGTGCCTGTGTGGCCCGCTGCATGGACTTCAAAGACGACCAGTTTGTGTTTGGCCACTGCCGCAGCAGTGACCCCTGCTCCCCCAGCCCCTGCCAGAGGAACCAGAGGTGAGACACTGTCCTGACCAGCGTTGGAGTTCTTTCTTCCTCACCACATTCCTTCCATCCTTCAACCATTTGTTTACTGGCATAATAACTGATCAAACACTATTGGATAGGTGAATGCAAAATCTCCCACTATGTACATTGGATTTCACCTTTCCAATCAGGTGCGATTAATGATTACTTCAAGAAAGGGAGGGAGGAAGGATGCATTTTTTTACAGCGTTTTTTACAATGTTCCGTAAGATTGAACACCTTGACTCTAGTCTAGAGGATGCTATTTCTCTCCGAACAGAGGCCTTGAGCCCTGATTCTATTCCACCTCAGTTGACTAGCCTTGGTCCTATTCCACCTCAGTTGACTAGCCCTGATCCTATTCCACCTCAGCAGACTAGCCCTGTTCCTATTCAACCTCAGCAGACTAGCCCTGATCCTATTCCACCTCAGTCGACTAGCCCTGATCCTATTCAACCTCAGTTGACTAGCCCTGATCCTATTCCACCTCAGTTGACTAGCCCTGATCCTATTCCACCTCAGTCGACTAGCCCTGATCCTATTCAACCTCAGCAGACTAGCCCTGATCCTATTCAACCTCAGTTGACTAGCCCTGATCCTATTCCACCTCAGTTGACTAGCCCTGATCCTATTCCACCTCAGTTGACTAGTCATGATCCTATTCCACCTCAGTCGACTAGCCCTGATCCTATTCCACCTCAGTCGACTAGCCCTGATCCTATTCCACCTCAGTCGACGAGCCCTGATCCTATTCCACCTCAGGTGACTAGCCCTGATACTATTCCACCTCAGTCGACTAGCCCTGATCCTATTCCATCTCAGTCGACGAGCCCTGATCCTATTCAACCTCAGTCGACTAGCCCTGATCCTATTCCACCTCAGTCGACGAGCCCTGATCCTATTCAACCTCAGTCGACTAGCCATGATCATATTCCACCTCAGTCGACCAGGCTGGTTGTTTGTTCAGGTGTCACCAGGCTGGTTGTTTGTTCAGGTGTGACCAGGCTGGTTGTTTGTTCAGGTGTGACCAGGCTGGTTGTTTGTTCAGGTGTGACCAGGCTGGTTGTTTGTTCAGGTGTGACCAGTCTGGTTGTTTGTTCAGGTGTGACCAGGCTGGTTGTTTGTTCAGGTGTGACCAGGCTGGTTGTTTGTTCAGGTGTGACCAGTCTGGTTGTTTGTTCAGGTGTGACCAGTCTGGTTGTTTGTTCAGGTGTGACCAGGCTGGTTGTTTGTTCAGGTGTGACCAGGCTGGTTGTTTGTTCAGGTGTGACCAGGCTGGTTGTTTGTTCAGGTGTGACCAGGCTGGTTGTTTGTTCAGGTGTGACCAGTCTGGTTGTTTGTTCAGGTGTGACCAGGCTGGTTGTTTGTTCAGGTGTGACCAGGCTAGTTGTTTGTTCAGGTGTGACCAGGCTGGTTGTTTGTTCAGGTGTGACCAGGCTGGGTGTTTGTTCAGGTGTGACCAGGCTGGGTGTTTGTTCAGGTGTGACCAGGCTGGTTGTTTGTTCAGGTGTGACCAGGCTGGTTGTTTGTTCAGGTGTGACCAGGCTGGTTGTTTGTTCAGGTGTGACCAGGCTGGTTGTTTGTTCAGGTGTGACCAGGCTGGTTGTTTGTTCAGGTGTGACCAGGCTGGTTGTTTGTTCAGGTGTGACCAGGCTGGTTGTTTGTTCAGGGGTGACCAGGCTGGTTGTTTGTTCAGGTGTGACCAGGCTGGTTGTTTGTTCAGGTGTGACCAGGCTGGTTGTTTGTTCAGGTGTGACCAGGCTGGTTGTTTGTTCAGGTGTGACCAGGCTGCGTCCGCCCTGTGGTTGCCAGTGGTATCTCTGCCATAAGACACACCGGTATGGGGTGTGCTGTTGTAACCCTCCTATCCGGAATCGCCTTGAGCTCCCAAAGCCCTGAGGCTAAAAACTCTTCCCCAGGCAGCATCATCGATCTAACATCACTCCAAACAACACCGGTCGTTACCTCACTTCTGACCCTCAGGGGGGCAAACATACAGCCCAGGGGTAATTTTCTGCTACCCTACAGCCACCATTTCTCTAGATAGATAGTCCTTAAGGAATGGGGCTCTGTGCGATTTGTCTTAATCTGTGTCACACGGTTCACTAGCTCGTCAGTGGACCCCAAGCGCACAATGTGATCTGGGAGGCAGGTAGCCTAGTGGTTAGAGCGTTGGACTAGTAACCGAAAGGTTGCAAGATCGAATCCCTGAGCTGACAAGTTAAAAATATGTTGATCTGCCCCTGAACAAGGCAGTTAACCCACTGTTCCTAGGCTGTCATTGAAAATAAGAATTTTGTTCTTAACTGACTTGCCTAGTAAAATAAAAGTTAAATAAACGTTAAATAAAAAACATTAAATGGTTTCTTAGGACACACTCCCTAAACACACATTGTTAATAAGGACACACTCCCTAAACACACATTGTTAATAAGGACACACTCCCTAAACACACATTGTTAATAAGGACACACTCCCTAAACACACATTGTTAATAAGGACACACTCCCTAAACACACATTGTTAATAAGGACACACTCCCTAAACACACATTGTTAATAAGGACACACTCCCTAAACACACATTGTTAATAAGGACACACTCCCTAAACACACATTGTTAATAAGGACACACTCCCTAAACACACATTGTTAATAAGGACACACTCCCTAAACACACATTGTTAATAAGGACACACTCCCTAAACACACATTGTTAATAAGGACACACTCCCTAAACACACATTGTTAATAAGGACACACTCCCTAAACACACATTGTTAATAAGGACACACTCCCTAAACACACATTGTTAATAAGGACACACTCCCTAAACACACATTGTTAATAAGGACACACTCCCTAAACACACATTGTTAATAAGGACACACTCCCTAAACACACATTGTTAATAAGGACACACTCCCTAAACACACATTGTTAATAAGGACACACTCCCTAAACACACATTGTTAATAAGGACACACTCCCTAAACACACATTGTTAATAAGGACACACTCCCTAAACACACATTGTTAATAAGGACACACTCCCTAAACACACATTGTTAATAAGGACACACTCCCTAAACACACATTGTTAATAAGGACACACTCCCTAAACACACATTGTTAATAAGGACACACTCCCTAAACACACATTGTTAATAAGGACACACTCCCTAAACACACATTGTTAATAAGGACACACTCCCTAAACACACATTGTTAATAAGGACACACTCCCTAAACACACATTGTTAATAAGGACACACTCCCTAAACACACATTGTTAATAAGGACACACTCCCTAAACACACATTGTTAGGACACACTCCCTAAACACACATTGTTAATAAGGACACACTCCCTAAACACACATTGTTAATAAGGACACACTCCCTAAACACACATTGTTAATAAGGACACACTCCCTAAACACACATTGTTAGGACACACTCCCTAAACAGACATTGTTAGGACACACTCCCTAAACACACATTGTAAGGACATACTCCCTAAACATCAGAGTCTCTATAGTAACCTGTTGATGTCATCCTATCATCAGTCTCTATAGTAACCTGTTGATGTCATCCTATCATCAGTCTCTATAGTAACCTGTTGATATCATCCTATCATCAGTCTCTATAGTAACCTGTTGATGTCATCCTATCATCAGTCTCTATAGTAACCTGTTGATGTCATCTTATCATCAGAGTCTCTATAGTAACCTGTTGATGTCATCTTATCATCAGAGTCTCTATAGTAACCTGTTGATGTCATCTTATCATCAGAGTCTCTATAGTAACCTGTTGATGTCATCTTATCATCAGTCTCTATAGTAACCTGTTGATGTCATCTTATCATCAGAGTCTCTATAGTAACCTGTTGATGTCATCTTATCATCAGAGTCTCTATAGTAACCTGTTGATGTCATCTTATCATCAGAGTCTCTATAGTAACCTGTTGATGTCATCCTATCATCAGTCTCTATAGTAACCTGTTGATGTCATCCTATCATCAGAGTCTCTATAGTAACCTGTTGATGTCATCCTATCATCAGTCTCTATAGTAACCTGTTGATGTCATCCTATCATCAGAGTCTCTATAGTAACCTGTTGATGTCATCTTATCATCAGAGTCTCTATAGTAACCTGTTGATGTCATCTTATCATCAGAGTCTCTATAGTAACCTGTTGATGTCATCCTATCATCAGAGTCTCTATAGTAACCTGTTGATGTCATCCTATCATCAGTCTCTATAGTAACCTGTTGATGTCATCCTATCATCAGTCTCTATAGTAACCTGTTGATGTCATCTTATCATCAGAGTCTCTATAGTAACCTGTTGATGTCATCTTATCATCAAAGTCTCTATAGTAACCCGTTGATGTCATCCTATCATCAGAGTCTCTATAGTAACCTGTTGATGTCATCCTATCATCAGTCTCTATAGTAACCTGTTGATGTCATCCTATCATCAGTCTCTATAGTAACCTGTTGATGTCATCCTATCATCAGAGTCTCTATAGTAACCCGTTGATGTCATCCTATCATCAGAGTCTCTATAGTAACCCGTTGATGTCATCCTATCATCAGAGTCTCTATAGTAACCTGTTGATGTCATCCTATCATCAGAGTCTCTATAGTAACCTGTTGATGTCATCTTATCATCAGAGTCTCTATAGTAACCTGTTGATGTCATCCTATCATCAGTCTCTATAGTAACCTGTTGATGTCATCCTATCATCAGTCTCTATAGTAACCTGTTGATGTCATCTTATCATCAGAGTCTCTATAGTAACCTGTTGATGTCATCTTATCATCAGAGTCTCTATAGTAACCCGTTGATGTCATCCTATCATCAGAGTCTCTATAGTAACCTGTTGATGTCATCCTATCATCAGTCTCTATAGTAACCTGTTGATGTCATCCTATCATCAGTCTCTATAGTAACCTGTTGATGTCATCCTATCATCAGAGTCTCTATAGTAACCCGTTGATGTCATCCTATCATCAGAGTCTCTATAGTAACCCGTTGATGTCATCCTATCATCAGAGTCTCTATAGTAACCTGTTGATGTCATCCTATCATCAGAGTCTCTATAGTAACCTGTTGATGTCTGCAGTGAGAATAATACACAGTTGGGTACACTACTTTACAGTCATTCGGTGCTCAACTCAAAGCAAAGGCTCCACGCTACATTGAAAATAATAGTAAATGTACACTGATGGAAGTCATAGATGGAATGCGTCACATGTTTGTTTACAAAAAAGTTCTAAAACAATGACATAAATGAACCTCTTTTCCTCTCGTCTTCCCATTGGTCCACAGGTGTATCGCCAATCGTAGAGTGTGCCTGACAGACATGGCTGACTACCCCTGTCCTCAGTTTGAGTGTGTGGGTCGCCCCTCAGGTTGTGACAAGAGCCACGTGGACCCAGCATGTGACACAGACAACGTGGAACATCCCAACCTCTGTCAGCTCCTCCTGATGAGCAAGACCTTGTCCTATATGGGCCACTGTCAGGTACAATTTGACAATCATGTCAGTTATGCTTTTAGTCAAAGCAATGTTCTGAAGTAGAAAATGTTTTTATCATTCAGTCTCAATGTCTCTGCTTCCATAACATCTACACCATCATTCCCTAAATTGACTGAATATGTTGACAGCATTTAAGGGCTTTTTTGGGGGGTATTTCAATAGATATAATTTATCGGCCATTTGAGAAGCAGCCTGAAACCAATTTACTGGAGACGGGTGACCAATATTTAGTCAATCACACAGAGATCACCCTGTTTTTAGAGCCTCAGAAAAGCTTCTCTCTGTTTGTGGTCATGAACACTTGAAGAACCTGCTTAGATCTGTCCGAGGCACGACGACACGTTCCACCTGTTAGCAGTACAGACATACACATTACACATTTCAATACCACTACCATACTTTCAGTAAGTGACGGAGTGTCTTTGTACCTTGGATTATGAGAGGCGGCAGATATCCTAGCCCACCGAAAGCTGAATACAAAATAAAATCAACTGTTATTTGTCACATGCAACAGAATACAACAGAATAGAACCTTACCGTGAAATACTTACTTACGAACCCCTAACCAACAATTGAGTTCAAGAAATAGAGTTAAGAAAATATTTACTAAATAAACTAAAGTAAAAAATCTAATAAAAAGTAACACAATAAAATAACAATAACGAGGCTATATACAGGGAGTACTGGTACTGAGTCAGTGTGGGGGCTATATACAGGGAGTACTGGTACTGAGTCAGTGTGGAGGCTATATACAGGGAGTACTGGTACTGAGTCAGTGTGGGGGCTATATACAGGGAGTACTGGTACTGAGTCAGTGTGGAGGCTATATACAGGGAGTACTGGTACCGAGTCAGTGTGGAGGCTATATACAGGGAGTACTGGTACTGAGTCAGTGTGGAGGCTATATACAGGGAGTACTGGTACTGAGTCAGTGTGGGGGCTATATACAGGGAGTACTGGTACTGAGTCAGTGTGGGGGCTATATACAGGGAGTACTGGTACCGAGTCAGTGTGGAGGCTATATACAGGGAGTACTGGTACTGAGTCAGTGTGGGGGCTATATACAGGGAGTACTGGTACCGAGTCAGTGTGGGGGCTATATACAGGGAGTACTGGTACCGAGTCAGTGTGGAGGCTATGTACAGGGGGTACTGGTACCGAGTCAATGTGGAGGCTATATACAGGGAATACTGTTACTGAGTCAGTGTGGAGGCTATATACAGGGAGTACTGGTACCGAGTCAGTGTGGGGGCTATATACAGGGAGTACTGGTACCGAGTCAGTGTGGAGGCTATATACAGGGAGTACTGGTACTGAGTCAGTGTGGAGGCTATATACAGGGAGTACTGGTACCGAGTCAGTGTGGAGGCTATATACAGGGAGTACTGGTACCGAGTCAGTGTGGGGGCTATATACAGGGAGTACTGGTACCGAGTCAGTGTGGAGGCTATATACAGGGAGTACTGGTACTGAGTCAGTGTGGGGGCTATATACAGGGAGTACTGGTACCGAGTCAGTGTGGAGGCTATGTACAGGGAGTACTGGTACCGAGTCAGTGTGGAGGCTATGTACAGGGAGTACTGGTACCGAGTCAGTGTGGGGGCTATATACAGGGAGTACTGGTACCGAGTCAGTGTGGAGGCTATATACAGGGAGTACTGGTACTGAGTCAGTGTGGAGGCTATATACAGGGAGTACTGGTACCGAGTCAGTGTGGAGGCTATATACAGGGAGTACTGGTACTGAGTCAGTGTGGAGGCTATATACAGGGAGTACTGGTACCGAGTCAGTGTGGAGGCTATATACAGGGAGTACTGGTACCGAGTCAGTGTGGAGGCTATATACAGGGAGTACTGGTACTGAGTCAGTGTGGAGGCTATATACAGGGAGTACTGGTACTGAGTCAGTGTGGAGGCTATATACAGGGAGTACTGGTACTGAGTCAGTGTGGAGGCTATATACAGGGAGTACTGGTACTGAGTCAGTGTGGAGGCTATATACAGGGAGTACTGGTACCGAGTCAGTGTGGAGGCTATATACAGGGAGTACTGGTACTGAGTCAGTGTGGAGGCTATATACAGGGAGTACTGGTACCGAGTCAGTGTGGAGGCTATATACAGGGAGTACTGGTACTGAGTCAGTGTGGAGGCTATATACAGGGAGTACTGGTACTGAGTCAGTGTGGAGGCTATATACAGGGAGTACTGGTACCGAGTCAGTGTGGGGGCTATATACAGGGAGTACTGGTACCGAGTCAGTGTGGAGGCTATATACAGGGAATACTGGTACCGAGTCAGTGTGGGGGCTATATACAGGGAGTACTGGTACCGAGTCAGTGTGGAGGCTATATACAGGGAGTACTGGTACCGAGTCAGTGTGGAGGCTATATACAGGGAGTACTGGTACCGAGTCAGTGTGGGGGCTATATACAGGGAGTACTGGTACCGAGTCAGTGTGGAGGCTATATACAGGGAGTACTGGTACCGAGTCAGTGTGGAGGCTATATACAGGGAGTACTGGTACCGAGTCAGTGTGGAGGCTATATACAGGGAGTACTGGTACCGAGTCAGTGTGGAGGCTATATACAGGGAGTACTGGTACCGAGTCAGTGTGGAGGCTATATACAGGGAGTACTGGTACCGAGTCAGTGTGGGGGCTATATACAGGGAGTACTGGTACCGAGTCAGTGTGGAGGCTATATACAGGGAGTACTGGTACCGAGTCAGTGTGGAGGCTATATACAGGGAGTACTGGTACCGAGTCAGTGTGGAGGCTATATACAGGGAGTACTGGTACCGAGTCAGTGTGGAGGCTATATACAGGGAGTACTGGTACCGAGTCAGTGTGGAGGCTATATACAGGGAGTACTGGTACCGAGTCAGTGTGGAGGCTATATACAGGGAGTACTGGTACCGAGTCAGTGTGGAGGCTATATACAGGGAGTACTGGTACCGAATCAGTGTGGAGGCTATATACAGGGAGTACTGGTACCGAGTCAGTGTGGAGGCTATATACAGGGAGTACTGGTACCGAGTCAGTGTGGAGGCTATATACAGGGAGTACTGGTACCGAGTCAGTGTGGAGGCTATATACAGGGAGTACTGGTACCGAGTCAGTGTGGGGGCTATATACAGGGAGTACTGGTACCGAGTCAGTGTGGAGGCTATATACAGGGAGTACTGGTACCGAGTCAGTGTGGAGGCTATATACAGGGAGTACTGGTACCGAGTCAGTGTGGAGGCTATATACAGGGAGTACTGGTACCGAGTCAGTGTGGAGGCTATATACAGGGAATACTGGTACCGAGTCAGTGTGGAGGCTATATACAGGGAGTACTGGTACCGAGTCAGTGTGGAGGCTATATACAGGGAGTACTGGTACCGAGTCAGTGTGGAGGCTATATACAGGGAGTACTGGTACCGAGTCAGTGTGGAGGCTATATACAGGGAGTACTGGTACCGAGTCAGTGTGGAGGCTATATACAGGGAGTACTGGTACCGAGTCAGTGTGGAGGCTATATACAGGGGGTACTGGTACCGAGTCAGTGTGGAGGCTATATACAGGGAGTACTGGTACCGAGTCAGTGTGGAGGCTATATACAGGGGGTACTGGTACTGAGTCAGTGTGGAGGCTATATACAGGGAGTACTGGTACCGAGTCAGTGTGGAGGCTATATACAGGGGGTACTGGTACCGAGTCAGTGTGGAGGCTATATACAGGGAGTACTGGTACCGAGTCAGTGTGGAGGCTATATACAGGGAGTACTGGTACTGAGTCAGTGTGGAGGCTATATACAGGGAGTACTGGTACCGAGTCAGTGTGGAGGCTATATACAGGGGGTACTGGTACTGAGTCAGTGTGGAGGCTATATACAGGGGGTACTGGTACTGAGTCAGTGTGGAGGCTATATACAGGGAGTACTGGTACCGAGTCAGTGTGGAGGCTATATACAGGGGGTACTGGTACTGAGTCAGTGTGGAGGCTATATACAGGGAGTACTGGTACCGAGTCAGTGTGGAGGCTATATACAGGGAGTACTGGTACCGAGTCAGTGTGGAGGCTATATACAGGGAGTACTGGTACCGAGTCAGTGTGGAGGCTATATACAGGGAGTACTGGTACTGAGTCAGTGTGGAGGCTATATACAGGGAGTACTGGTACCGAGTCAGTGTGGAGGCTATATACAGGGAGTACTGGTACCGAGTCAGTGTGGAGGCTATATACAGGGAGTACTGGTACCGAGTCAGTGTGGAGGCTATATACAGGGAGTACTGGTACCGAGTCAGTGTGGAGGCTATATACAGGGAGTACTGGTACCGAGTCAGTGTGGAGGCTATGTACAGGGAGTACTGGTACCGAGTCAGTGTGGAGGCTATATACAGGGAGTACTGGTACCGAGTCAGTGTGGGGGCTATATACAGGGAGTACTGGTACCGAGTCAGTGTGGAGGCTATATACAGGGAGTACTGGTACCGAGTCAGTGTGGAGGCTATATACAGGGAGTACTGGTACCGAGTCAGTGTGGAGGCTATATACAGGGAGTACTGGTACTGAGTCAGTGTGGAGGCTATATACAGGGAATACTGGTACCGAGTCAGTGTGGGGGCTATGTACAGGGAGTACTGGTACCGAGTCAGTGTGGAGGCTATATACAGGGAATACTGGTACCGAGTCAGTGTGGAGGCTATATACAGGGAGTACTGGTACCGAGTCAGTGTGGAGGCTATATACAGGGGGTACTGGTACCGAGTCAGTGTGGAGGCTATATACAGGGAGTACTGGTACCGAGTCAGTGTGGAGGCTATATACAGGGAGTACTGGTACCGAGTCAGTGTGGAGGCTATATACAGGGAGTACTGGTACCGAGTCAGTGTGGAGGCTATATACAGGGAGTACTGGTACCGAGTCAGTGTGGAGGCTATATACAGGGAGTACTGGTACCGAGTCAGTGTGGAGGCTATATACAGGGAGTACTGGTACCGAGTCAGTGTGGGGGCTATATACAGGGAGTACTGGTACCGAGTCAGTGTGGAGGCTATATACAGGGAGTACTGGTACCGAGTCAGTGTGGAGGCTATATACAGGGAGTACTGGTACCGAGTCAGTGTGGAGGCTATATACAGGGAATACTGTTACTGAGTCAGTGTGGAGGCTATATACAGGGAGTACTGATACCGAGTCAGTGTGGAGGCTATATACAGGGAGTACTGGTACCGAGTCAGTGTGGAGGCTATATACAGGGAGTACTGTTACTGAGTCAGTGTGGAGGCTATATACAGGGAATACTGGTACCGAGTCAGTGTGGGGGCTATATACAGGGAGTACTGGTACCGAGTCAGTGTGGAGGCTATATACAGGGAGTACTGGTACCGAGTCAGTGTGGGGGCTATATACAGGGAGTACTGGTACCGAGTCAGTGTGGAGGCTATATACAGGGAGTACTGGTACCGAGTCAGTGTGGGGGCTATATACAGGGAATACTGGTACCGAGTCAGTGTGGGGGCTATATACAGGGAGTACTGGTACCGAGTCAGTGTGGAGGCTATATACAGGGAGTACTGGTACCGAGTCAGTGTGGAGGCTATATACAGGGAGTACTGGTACTGAGTCAGTGTGGAGGCTATATACAGGGAGTACTGGTACCGAGTCAGTGTGGAGGCTATATACAGGGAGTACTGGTACCGAGTCAGTGTGGAGGCTATATACAGGGAGTACTGGTACCGAGTCAGTGTGGAGGCTATATACAGGGAGTACTGGTACCGAGTCAGTGTGGGGGCTATATACAGGGAGTACTGGTACCGAGTCAGTGTGGAGGCTATATACAGGGAGTACTGGTACCGAGTCAGTGTGGAGGCTATATACAGGGAGTACTGGTACCGAGTCAGTGTGGAGGCTATATACAGGGAGTACTGGTACCGAGTCAGTGTGGAGGCTATATACAGGGAGTACTGGTACCGAGTCAGTGTGGAGGCTATATACAGGGAGTACTGGTACCGAGTCAGTGTGGAGGCTATATACAGGGAGTACTGGTACCGAGTCAGTGTGGAGGCTATATACAGGGAGTACTGGTACCGAGTCAGTGTGGAGGCTATATACAGGGAGTACTGGTACCAGTCAGTGTGGAGGCTATATACAGGGAATACTGGTACTGAGTCAGTGTGGAGGCTATATACAGGGAGTACTGGTACCGAGTCAGTGTGGAGGCTATATACAGGGAGTACTGGTACCGAGTCAATGTGGAGGCTATATACAGGGAGTACTGGTACCGAGTCAGTGTGGAGGCTATATACAGGGAGTACTGGTACCGAGTCAGTGTGGAGGCTATATACAGGGAGTACTGGTACCGAGTCAGTGTGGAGGCTATATACAGGGAGTACTGGTACCGAGTCAGTGTGGGGGCTATATACAGGGAGTACTGGTACCGAGTCAGTGTGGAGGCTATATACAGGGAGTACTGGTACCGAGTCAGTGTGGAGGCTATATACAGGGAGTACTGGTACCGAGTCAGTGTGGAGGCTATATACAGGGAGTACTGGTACCGAGTCAGTGTGGAGGCTATATACAGGGAGTACTGGTACCGAGTCAGTGTGGAGGCTATATACAGGGAGTACTGGTACCGAGTCAGTGTGGAGGCTATATACAGGGAGTACTGGTACCGAGTCAGTGTGGAGGCTATATACAGGGAGTACTGGTACCGAGTCAGTGTGGGGGCTATATACAGGGAGTACTGGTACCGAGTCAGTGTGGAGGCTATATACAGGGAGTACTGGTACCGAGTCAGTGTGGAGGCTATATACAGGGAGTACTGGTACCGAGTCAGTGTGGAGGCTATATACAGGGAGTACTGGTACCGAGTCAGTGTGGGGGCTATATACAGGGAGTACTGGTACCGAGTCAGTGTGGGGGCTATATACAGGGAGTACTGGTACCGAGTCAGTGTGGAGGCTATATACAGGGAGTACTGGTACCGAGTCAGTGTGGAGGCTATATACAGGGAGTACTGGTACCGAGTCAGTGTGGAGGCTATATACAGGGAGTACTGGTACCGAGTCAGTGTGGAGGCTATATACAGGGAGTACTGGTACCGAGTCAGTGTGGAGGCTATATACAGGGAGTACTGGTACCGAGTCAGTGTGGAGGCTATATACAGGGAGTACTGGTACCGAGTCAGTGTGGAGGCTATATACAGGGAGTACTGGTACCGAGTCAGTGTGGAGGCTATATACAGGGAGTACTGGTACCGAGTCAGTGTGGGGGCTATATACAGGGAGTACTGGTACCGAGTCAGTGTGGAGGCTATATACCGGGAGTACTGGTACTGAGTCAGTGTGGGGGCTATATACCGGGAGTACTGGTACCGAGTCAGTGTGGGGGCTATATACAGGGAATACTGGTACCGAGTCAGTGTGGGGGCTATATACAGGGAGTACTGGTACTGAGTCAGTGTGGAGGCTATATACAGGGAGTACTGGTACCGAGTCAGTGTGGAGGCTATATACAGGGAATACTGGTACCGAGTCAGTGTGGAGGCTATATACAGGGAGTACTGGTACCGAATCAGTGTGGAGGCTATATACAGGGAATACTGGTACTGAGTCAGTGTGGAGGCTATATACAGGGAGTACTGGTACCGAATCAGTGTGGAGGCTATATACAGGGAATACTGGTACTGAGTCAGTGTGGAGGCTATATACAGGGAATACTGTTACTGAGTCAGTGTGGAGGCTATATACAGGGAATACTGGTACCGAGTCAGTGTGGAGGCTATATACAGGGAGTACTTGTACCGAGTCAGTGTGGAGGCTATATACAGGGAGTACTGGTACCGAGTCAGTGTGGAGGCTATATACAGGGAATACTGGTACTGAGTCAGTGTGGAGGCTATATACAGGGAATACTGGTACTGAGTCAGTGTGGAGGCTATATACAGGGAGTACTGGTACCGAATCAGTGTGGAGGCTATATACAGGGAATACTGGTACTGAGTCAGTGTGGAGGCTATATACAGGGAATACTGTTACTGAGTCAGTGTGGAGGCTATATACAGGGAGTACTGGTACCGAGTCAGTGTGGAGGCTATATACAGGGAGTACTGGTACCGAGTCAGTGTGCGAGGGTACAGGTTAGTCCAGGTCATTTGTACATGTAGGTAGGGGTAAAGTGACTATGCATAGATAATAAACAGCAAGTAGCAGCAGTGTAAAAATAAAGGTGGGGAGGGTGTCAATGTAAATAGTCTGGGAGGCCATTTGATTAATTGTTCAGCAGTCTTATGTCTTGGAGGTAGAAGCTGTTGAGGAGCCTTTTGGACCTAGACTTGGAGCTCCGTTGCCACTTGCAGTGTGGTAGCAGAGAGAACGGTCTATGACTTGGGTGACTGGAGTCTTTAAAAAAAAATTGGGCCTTCCCACTGTAGCTCCTTATGGTCCCAATGTCCTTAGCTTAATGATGAGCTTTGAGGGCACTATGGTGTTGAACGCTGAGCTGTAGTCAATGAACAGCATTCTCACATAGGTGTTCCTTTTGTACAGGAGGGAAAAGGCAGTCTGGACAATCCCCTAAAGTATTGTCTAATAAACTCATATGTTGCATTCAGGTTCTTAGTCTTTCCACACGTGCAGACACATACATGCATCTCCTGTTTAGGACTGTGTACGTATATGATACACCCGAAATCACCCCATGTCTGTTTGTTTGTGTCTGTTTGTTTGTGTGTGTCTGTTTGTTTGTGTGTGTCTGTTTGTTTGTGTGTGTCTGTTTGTTTGTTTGTGCGTGTCTGTTTGTGTGTGTCTGTTTGTTTGTTTGTGCGTGTCTGTTTGTGTGTGTCTGTTTGTTTGTGTCTGTTTGTTTGTTTGTGCGTGTCTGTTTGTGCGTGTCTGTTTGTTTGTGTCTGTTTGTTTGTTTGTGCGTGTCTGTTTGTGCGTGTCTGTTTGTTTGTGTCTGTTTGTTTGTTTGTGCGTGTCTGTTTGTGCGTGTCTGTTTGTGTGTGTCTGTTTGTTTGTGTGTGTCTGTTTGTTTGTGTGTGTCTGTTTGTTTGTGTGTGTCTGTTTGTTTGTGTGTGTGTTTGTTTGTGTGTGTTGAGAAACTCGGCAGTGGTTGAATTAGAGTGGTTTGTTAGTGATTAGGACCTGGTGGGATCATGTTTCTCCTTGCGGTAGGTCGCAGCATCGGCCTGATGGCGTCTCACCTCAGTAACTATCAGTGGAACAGGCCGGATTGGGTTATACAGTTGAAGTCGGAAGTTTACATACACTTAGGTTGGAGTCGTTAACACTCGTTTTTCTACCACTCCACAAATTTCTTATTAACAAACTATAGTTTTGCCAAGTTGGTTAGGGCATCTACTTTGTGCATGACACAAGTAATTTTTCCAACAACTGTTTACAGACAGATTATTTCACTTATAATTCACTGTATCACAATTCCAGTGGGTCAGAATTTTACATACACTAAGTTGACTGTGCCTTTAAACAGCTTGGAAAATTCCAGAAAATGATGTCATGGCTTTAGAAGCTTCTGATAGGGTAATTGACATAATTTGAGTCAATTGGAGGTGTACCTGTGGATGTATTTCAAGGCCTACATTCAAACAAAGTGCCTCTTTGCTTGACATCATGGGAATATCAAAAGAAATCAGCCAAGACCTTATAAAAAAATTGTGGTCCTCCACAATTCTGGTTCTTCCTTGGGAGCAATTTCCAAAGGCCTGAAGGTACCACATTCATCTGTACAAACAAATACTAATTGAGTGTATGAAAACTTCTGACCCACTGGGAATGTGATGAAAGAAATAAAAGCTTAAGTAAATAATTCTCTCTCCTAATATTGACATTTTCACATTCTTAAAATAAAGTGGTGAGCCTAATTAACCCAAGACAGGGAATTGTTACTTGGAGTAAATGTCAGGAATTGTGAAAAACTGAGTTTAAATGTATCTGTCTAAGGTGTATGTAAACTTCCCGACTTCAACTGTAAATCCATTTAACGTCAACGACACCCCATTAAAATACCCACTTTAGGCCCCGTGTCAAGTCACCAAACCAAGAGCCTCGCAATTAGCCAATAAACCCGCCCACTCTCTGTGTTTTCCTGAGACCGTGAATAAAGGGTACACAATTAGCCAATAAACCCGCCCACTCTCTGTGTATTCCTGAGACCGTGAATAAAGGGTACACAATTAGCCAATAAACCCGCCCACTCTCTGTGTATTTCTGAGACCGTGAATAAAGGGTACACAATTAGCCAATAAACCCGCCCACTCTCTGTGTATTCCTGAGACAGTGAATAAAGGGTACACAATTAGCCAATAAACCCGCCCACTCTCTGTGTATTCCTGAGACCGTGAATAAAGGGTACACAATTAGCCAATAAACCCGCCCACTCTCTGTGTATTCCTGAGACCGTGAATAAAGGGTACACAATTAGCCAATAAACCCGCCCACTCTCTGTGTATTCCTGAGACAGTGAATAAAGGGTACACAATTAGCCAATAAACCCGCCCACTCTCTGTGTATTCCTGAGACCGTGAATAAAGGGTACACAATTAGCCAATAAACCCACCCACTCTCTGTATTTTTCCTGAGACAGTGAATAAAGGGTACACAATTAGCCAATAAACCCGCCCACTCTCTGTGTATTCCTGAGACCGTGAATAAAGGGTACACAATTAGTCAATAAACCCGCCCACTCTCTGTGTATTCCTGAGACAGTGAATAAAGGGTACACAATTAGCCAATAAACCCGCCCACTCTGTGTATTCCTGAGACAGTGAATAAAGGGTACACAATTAGTCAATAAACCCGCCCACTCTCTGTGTATTCCTGAGACAGTGAATAAAGGGTACACAATTAGCCAATAAACCCGCCCACTCTCTGTGTATTCCTGAGACAGTGAATAAAGGGTACACAATTAGCCAATAAACCCGCCCACTCTCTGTGTATTCCTGAGACAGTGAATAAAGGGTACACAATTAGTTAATAAACCCGCCCACTCTCTGTGTATTCCTGAGACAGTGAATAAAGGGTACACAATTAGCCAATAAACCCGCCCACTCTCTGTGTATTCCTGAGACAGTGAATAAAGGGTACACAATTGCGCCAATAAACCCGCCCACTCTCTGTGTATTCCTGAGACAGTGACTAAAGGAGAATAAACATGAGAAGAAAGGAACACCGATATGTTGTGAAATCTGTGAAAGTTTTGTAATATAAAAAAATGGTAAAACTGCCTTAATTTATTTCTGGACCCCAGGAAGAGTAGCTGCTGCCTTGGCACATGTGAATGATTCATCTGGACGTGAATGATTCATCTGGACGTGAATGATTCATCTGGACGTGAATGATTCATCTGGACGTGAATGATTCATCTAGACGTGAATGATTCATCTGGACGTGAATGATTCATCTGGATGTGAATGATTCATCTGGATGTGAATGATTCATCTGGATGTGAATGATTCATCTGGATGTGAATGATTCAATGAATGTGAATGATTCATCTGGATGTGAATGATTCATCTGGATGTGAATGATTCAATGAATGTGAATGATAACATCTGGATGTGAACGATTCATCTGGATGTGAGTGATTCATTATTATATGTGTGTTCTATGCAGGACGCCTGTAAAAGGGCTCGGCCCGTGTGCGGCCACAATGGCGAAACGTACAACACGGTGTGCGAGGCCTACTCGGACCGCGTTGCCGTGGACTACCAGGGGCGGTGCCATGCCGTGGGGGCGGTGGCAGAGTTTGCCTCTGACTCAGGCTGTGACATGATCCCCTGCCCCGCCCTATCCACCCCGGGCTGCATCCCTGTCACACCACCTGGTCAGTACAATAGAGACAGAAATGATATCATATATAATGTTCTATTAGCGCTATGGTCAGTACACTCAGTGGCTATGGAACCCTGACCTGTTCACCGGACGTGCTACCTGTCCCAGACCTGCTGTTTTCAACTCTGTAGAGACAGCAGGAACGGTAGAGATACTCTGAATGATCGGCTATGAAAAGCCAACTGACCTTTACTCCTGAGGTGCTGACTTGCTGCACCCTCGACAACCACTGTGATTATTATTATTTGACCCTGCTGGTCATCTATGAACATTTGAGGCTGAGTTTCTGTACAGCACTTTGTGACATCAGCTGATGTAAGAAGGGCTTTATAAATACATTTGATTGATTGAACCACATTCACTTTGTCATATACACTCAGTGGCCAGTTTATTAGGTACACCACCCTGTTCATGAAAATGGTTCGCTCCTACAGACGGGGAGTCATGTGGCCGTGGCTTGTTATATAAAGCAGGCAGACAGGCATCGAGGCATTCAGTTACTGTTCAATTAAACGTTAGAATGGGCAAAACGAGTGACTAGCCAACTTTCAACGTGGTATGATCATTGGTGCCACGCTGCCTGGTGTCAACGATACAGGAGAGTGGCGGTGGAGTAATGATGAGGGGAATGTGGTCCTGGCACATGTCAGGTCCCTTGATACCGATTGAGCAATGTTTCCATTCCACAAAGAATTTGGCCTGTTCTGGAGGCAAGGGGGGTGGGTACGACCCAGTACTAGATGGGTGTACCTAATATACTGGCCACTGAGTGTAAATCTCTGTTATACTTATGATTTTTCTACATGGGAACACAAGTCAGATTCAGATATGGTTTTGATTGACACCTATGACCCCTGACCTCTTGGTGCTCCACCTATCAGGCGCCTGCTGTCCTCTGTGCGCGGGCATGCTGCAGATCCTGTGGAACAAGGAGCAAATGAAAGTCTTCGCTAAGGTCAGAACCGTCTGCCATGCGCCTCAACTATCTGGGTGTGGGCCTGGGGCTTTGTTCCATTTCAGAAAAGTTGTCCCCTTCCCTCTCACTCCTTTATGGATCTGTCTAAGTCACAACAGTGGCTCCACCAAGTTCAGTATGCTGTGTGCAGGTTTAGATTCCGCTAATAAAGGGCGTACAATCGTGTGTTAGAGCAGGGCAGGAACAAAAGCCTGCACACCCAGTTGAGTAGCTCTCTGGGAGATGGATTGGCCACCCCTGGGGCACAGGCTGTGGGTTTTGAACTGTAGTGACACAAGACGACCACTAGAGGGAGGCATAGATATAAAATACCTAGCATCAACATCACATGCCTCCTTCTGGGATACTTAGCAAGTTTGAAATGACTAGATCGGACACAGCTTACAGAGCTTAGAAATGCTTCATATACATGCTAATAAGAAATGCTTCGTATACATGCTAATAAGAAATGCTTCTTATACATGCTAATAAGAAATGCTTCTTATATATGCTAATAAGAAATGCTTCTTATACATGCTAATACGAAATGCTTCGTATACATGCTAATAACAGCTAATGAAAAATGTAATTCAAAGCAGATTCATTATAAATGTGAGTCCCTAATCTCCAACACAATTATTTTATCAACGTTAAGTGGGGGGGCGGCAGCGTAGCCTAGTGGTTAGAGCATTGGACTAGTAATCGGAAGGTTGCGAGTTCAAACCCCCGAGCTGACAAGGTACAAATCTGTCATTCTGCCCCTGAACAGGCAGTTAACCCACTGTTCCCAGGCCGTCATTGAAAATAAGAACGTGTTCTTAACTGACTTGCCTGGTTAAATAAAGGTAAAAAAATAAAAAATAAAAAGTCTAGACCATAAGCCTGCTAATTCCAAACAAATGACCTTTGGAAATGCTGTCACGCTGATTAGGGCGTAGACAACGACTCGCTCAGACCAGCCATGGAAATAGACAGCGTAGATTGCCAACCTACCCTTCATTCCCTGACAGTAGGCACTGTAAAACATTCATTGCACTTTCAACTACTGTTCACAGACGCATTTCATGTTTGTTATTAAATCGGGATGAATACAATTTGCTCACCACATAGAGTGCCAATAAACCTGTTTTCAGTTCCGTTTTCCTCAGTCTGCAGTGAATTGAATCTCAAACTCTATATGGCTCTGGTTGTCTGTCCTGCTGGTTTGGTGTGTCAGTTGAACAGTAAGCAACCAGTGACGGTCCATGACATCTTGAGGATCCTGCGTCTCCACATCTCCGTGCCACAGTGTGACATCTTCGGTTACCTGAGCATCGACTCAGAGATCGTCATCCTCATCGTCCCCGTGGACCAGCAGCCAACCCCACTGCAGGTAAACACACAGAAACTGAGTTCACACACTGGCTACACACTATCACACACTGGCTACACACTATCACACACTGGTTACACACTATCACACACTGGCTACACACTATCACACACTGGCTACACACTATCACACACTGGTTACACACTATCACACACTGGCTACACACTGGCTACACACTATCACACACTGGCTACACACTATCACACACTGGCTACACACTATCATACACTGGCTACACACTATCACACACTGACTACACACAATCACACACTGGTTACACACTATCACACACTGGCTACACACTGGCCACACACTATCACACACTGGCTACACACTATCACACACTGGCTACACACTGGCTACACACTATCACACACTATCACACACTGGCTACACACTATCACACACTGGCTACACACTATCACACACTGGCTACACACTATCATACACTGGCTACACATTATCACACACTGGCTACACACTGGCTACACACTATCACACACTGGCTACACACTATCACACACTGGCTACACACTATCGCACACTGGCTACACACTATCACACACTAGCTACACACTATCACACACTATCATACACTGGCTACACACTATCACACACTATCACACACTGGCTACACACTATCACACACTATCACACACTGGCTACACACTGGCTACACACTATCACACACTGGCTACACACTATCACACACTGGCTACACACTGGCTACACACTCACATAATGGCTACAGTCTGGCTACACACTATAACACACTGGCTACACACTATCACACACTGGCTACACACTGGCTACACACTATCACACACTGGCTACACACTATCACACACTATCACATAATGGCTACACACTGGCTACACACTATCACACACTGGCTACACACTGGCTACACACTATCACATAATGGCTACACTCTGGCTACACACTATAACACACTGGCTACACATTATCACACACTGGCTACACACTGGCTACACACTATCACACACTGGCTACACACTATCACACACTGGCTACACACTATCGCACACTGGCTACACACTATCACACACTAGCTACACACTATCACACACTATCACACACTGGCTACACACTATCACACACTGGCTACACACTATCACACACTATCACACACTGGCTACACACTATCACACACTGGCTACACACTATCACACACTGGCTACACACTATCACACACTGGCTACACACTGGCTACACACTATCACATAATGGCTACACTCTGGCTACACACTATAACACACTGGCTACACACTATCACACACTGGCTACACACTGGCTACACACTATCACACACTGGCTACAAACTATCACTCACTGGCTACACACTATCACACACTAGCTACACACTATCACACACTGGCTACACACTATCACACACTGGCTACACACTATCACACACTGGCTACACACTGGGTATGTAACCGATGTGAAATGGCTACACACTATCACACACTGGCTACACACTATCACACACTATCACACACTGGCTACACACTATCACACACTGGCTACACACTGGCTACACACTATCACACACTATCACACACTGGCAACACACTATCACACACTATCACACACTGGCTACACACTATCACACACTGGCTACACACTGGCTACACACTATCACACACTGGCTACAAACTATCACTCACTGGCTACACACTATCACACACTAGCTACACACTATCACACACTGGCTACACACTATCACACACTGGCTACACACTATCACACACTGGCTACACACTGGGTATGTAACCGATGTGAAATGGCTACACACTATCACACACTGGCTACACACTATCACACACTATCACACACTGGCTACACACTATCACACACTGGCTACACACTATCACACACTATCACACACTGGCAACACACTATCACACACTATCACACACTGGCTACACACTATCACACACTATCACACACTGGCTACACACTGGCTACACACTATCACACACTGGCTACACACTATCACACACTGGCTACACACTATCACACACTGGCTACACACTGGCTACACACTATCACATAATGGCTACACTCTGGCTACACACTATAACACACTGGCTACACACTATCACACACTGGCTACACACTGGCTACACACTATCACAAACTGGCTACACACTATCACACACTGGCTACACACTATCACACACTGGCTACACACTATCACACACTATCTACCAGGTGTATCTATCATCATACATGTATATGTGTGTGTGTGTATCATGTCTCAGATTGAAGCCTGCAGCATGGAGGCGGAGAAGATCGACTCACTCATCAACTACGGCAGCCCCACCCTGGTCTCCCACGTGCCTCTGTCTGCTTTCCTCACCTCCGACGTCTCCATCTCCACCATCAGGTCCACGGGATACCCCAGCTCCTCGGCCTCCTCCCTGCCCATCGTCCTCTGCCTCGCCTTGGGCCTCGTCCTCATTCTAGTCCCAAGCATAGCCGAGGCCTAGCTAGTCCTCAGTAGCCAGCCACGCCCTGGTGGCACGAGGCCTGGTGTATTGTGGACTATTCTAAGGGACCCTCTCTCTCCAAGCATCATCCTGTAAAAGCCTTGACAATCAACCCTATAAACTCTACTGCACAAGCGTCAATCATAGACGAGAAGCTATGAGATTCATCTTGTTCCAATGACAGAGGAGACACAATCACATTCCAGCTGTGGTTCCATAGAACTCTCTATATATCGTGACAGGGAGGATTCGTTTTTTATTACACAGTGTTTTGTATCCAGTAGCTCTATCCTCCTCTAAAGCTGTGGAGGGGTGTGTGTGTGTGTCCTCCTTACCTTTTCCCTCGCCCACTTCTCCTCTCCCTCTCCTCACCTCTCCTCCCCTCTCCCTCTCCTCCCCTCTCCTTCTCCTCTCCCTCTCCTCACCTCTCCTCCCCTCTCCCTCTCCTCCCCTCTCCTTCTCCTCCCCTCTCCTCCCCTCTCCTCCTCTCCTTCTCCTCCCATCTCCCTCTCCTCCCCTCTCCTTCTCCTCCACTCTCCTTCTCTCCTCCCATCTCCCTCTCCTCCCATCTCCTTCTCCTCCACTCTCCTTCTCCTCACCTCTCCCTCTCCTTCTCCTCCCCTCTCCTTCTCCTCCCCTCTCCCTCTCCTTCTCCTTCTCCTCCCATCTCCTTCTCCCCCCTCTCCTTCTCCTCCCCTCTCCTTCTCCTCCCCTCTCCTTCTCCTTCTCCTCCCATCTCCTTCTCCTCCCATCTCCTTCTCCTCCACTCTCCCTCTCCTCCCCTCTCCCTCTCCTGCCCTCTCCCTCCCCTCTCCTTCTCCTCCCCTCTCCTTCTCCTCCCCTCTCCTTCTCCTTCCCTCTCCTTCTCCTCCACTCTCCTTCTCCTCCCCTCTCCCTCCCCTCTCCCTCTCCTCCCCTCTCCCTCTCCTCCCCTCTCCCTCTCCTCCCCTCTCCCTCTCCCTCCCCTCTCCTCCCCTCTCTCCCTCTCCTCCCCTCTCTCCCTCTCCCCCTCTCCTCCCCTCTCTCCCTCTCCTCCCCCCTCTCCCTCTCCTCCCCTCTCTCCCTCTCCTCCCCTCTCCCTCTCCTCCCCTCTCCCTCTCCCTCCCCTCTCCTCCCCTCTCTCCCTCTCCTCCCCTCTCTCCCTCTCCTCCCCCCTCTCCCTCTCCTCCCCTCTCTCCCTCTCCTCCCCCCTCTCCCTCTCCTCCCCTCTCTCCTTCTCCTCCCCTCTCCCTCCCCTCTCCTCCCCTCTCCCTCTCCTCCCCCCTCTCCCTCTCCTCCCCTCTCTCCCTCTCCTCCCCTCTCTCCCTCTCCTCCCCTCTCCCTCTCCTCCCCTCTCTCCCTCTCCTCCCCTCTCCCTCTCCTCCCCTCTCCCTCTCCTCCCCTCTCCTCCCCTCTCCCCCTCTCTCCCTCTCCTCCCCTCTCCTCAAACAGGTGGAAGACAAGCATCCCTCCACTCTATAAGCTGAAAAGACACAAAAAGGGAATCCCGATATTCCTTTAGTGTAGATAAGATATATTTAATAAAATAACAGGAACAACAGCCATGTTTTTAATGAAAATGACAATCATCACTTTACCCAGCACTGGGGTAAAACAAACGTGGGACAATATGCCTTGTATATAGTTCCCATAGAACGCAAATGCAATAACTCTGTAATGTTGATAATAATTATTCTGAAAATATTCTATATTTGATATGCATAAGACATGGATTGAAACGTGATTCACTATGTGCCTCTTTTTTTTAAATTTTATTTGATGTTATATTCTTGCATGATGACAATTTATTTTTTCTCCAGAATGTATTGTATTTGTCCTGTCCGTTTGATTTGATATGATGTTTCTATGCCTACGCAACACGAGGTGTTGTCTCCGTCGTTCTACAGTATTATCGAGGCAGCTTTGAAGCAGCACACCATTTTTTTTCGCCAAGGGTCTTTGAAGTATTACACCTATTTGTCTCGAAGAGGTTTTTGTTTGTTTGTTATTTTTTGTGATATCATATGTGTTCACATTGCCAATGTTTAGAAAGAGTAGCGATGTAGACTCTTACGCAATACTTTAATCATCACTCTATTGCATCATTTTCTCGGGGCGGAGATGCCAGTACTTTGCAATGTGTGTGTGTAAAATGCCAACAGAATGCATATTTTATAGAATATAAAATCCTCCAATCAAACAGACCGGTTGCTTTTTGTTTTACATTACATCATAACTCTTTAGGAATATATATTTTTTTTCACAGGGAAGTCGAGTACTACATAAAATATGACCAATCTAATCAATATGATTTTGCTCAAGAGTGAATTAGAACTGAAACATCACAGGTTAAACTCTTCATTATCTTTCAGGCTCTTTCGCATTTGTTTTCCTCATCTTCCTCGTTCTCAAACGGAGAAGTTCCAAGATCCCTCCTCTCAGTGGGTTTTTGTGAGAAAGAGGCAAGGGGAGAGGACACGAGGAATCAAAGGAAAAGCCCAAAGCCCCAACCCGGCACCTCTAACATGTAATAACATACTATTACCACGAGGGGGCAGGCTGTGACAGAGTAACGGAGACGAGAGTGTCTGCTTCCTCAACACTTCCTAGGGCCCCTTGTCTGTAGTGCCCCAGAAAAGTGGATGAGGAAGTGGAAAGACCCTGGTGTCTGATAATGGTCTCGGCGGCTCCCCTTAAGTCTGATTTACATGATCCACTGTGTAATTAATGCCCATGACAAACACAGCCTCCGTGGGTCCTCTCTCTCATCCCTCTTCCCTCTCTCTCATCCCTCTTCCCTCTCTCTCATCCCTCTTCCCTCTCTCTCATCCCTCTTCCCTCTCTCTCATCCCTCTTCCCTCTCTGTCTCGTTCTCTCGGATTTGGGCTGTGGTGTGTGTCTGCTTGAGATGTGTAAATATTTTTTTGTGGGATGAACCACTCTCGGCTCTCCCTAAGAGCAGTAATGTATCCAAAATGTAAAATTTGTTCCTAGAACAGAACAGCAGTTTTTTTTTTCTGATCCACTGCTGCTAAGTAACTACCAGTGACCACTAGAACCTACTGCCCATACAGTAATGTACTAATACACAGATTATGTGATGGGGGTGTAATCAGTAGTCCCAAAAATTTTGCAACGAAGTCCGTTTGCTTCAAACGGAAACCGTTTTTTTCCAATTCAGGTAGGTCCTCTCCCTGTTTCGGTCCGTTTGCTTCAAACGGAACCCGTTCTTTCCAATTCAGGTAGGTCCTCTCCCTGTTTCGG
The DNA here is from genome assembly GCF_002021735.2 of Oncorhynchus kisutch. Classification (NCBI taxonomy): domain Eukaryota; kingdom Metazoa; phylum Chordata; class Actinopteri; order Salmoniformes; family Salmonidae; genus Oncorhynchus; species Oncorhynchus kisutch. Next base: position 77,245,947 of record NC_034191.2, read on the forward strand.
TCCGTTTGCTTCAAACGGAACCCGTTCTTTCCAATTCAGGTAGGTCCTCTCCCTGTTTCGTTCCGTTTGCTTCCGTTCCCAGTAAAGACGCCCCTGGCTTGGGCAGTCATGTGATGGAGATTCCAATGAGATCTAGGGAGGAGCGGAGATGAACTTGCCTTTTCAGCAATTTTACAGGAATGTGAAATCCCATTGAAGAAGCCCGAGCAGCACCACCGTCTGATAATCCCTCAACGTGAAAGAGCATGTGAACGTCTAACTAGCCGGTGCCCAAGACGCCAAAGGTCACATCTACAGCCACCTGCCTCTCTAACTTTAGGAACCGATCCTCTCTCGCTGGTTCTGTAAAGCAGTGTGGTATGTTGTCCTGTAATGCACCTTATTAGATTACAGCAGAATTTATTTGATACACAGTCACTTTTTTCTTTCCTTTCACGCTTAATGATCATAATGGATTCAATTAATGTAACTGCTTTCAATTACAGCTCCCAAGGCTCTTTACATGGCGAGCTGAGTCATTTACTGTAGATCACTCATCACTGGTCATAATATCACCAGGAATATAGTGATGCATGGCAGCCATTTTGTGCCAGATGGCTCGTTGTACATTAGCAGTAGCCGTGGAGAGATGAGAGATGACTAAAGTCAATACTGAGATTCCTGATAGTGAACTCTATCCCTGAGCTCATTGTCACAATCTCTTCAGAGTGGCTCATACCTGCTTGGCAATTTACCTGCATTACAGGTTCTGCCCAAAATCATTGTTCTGCCCAAAATCATACAAAAGTGATTTCTCAGTCTTCCTCAGCCCTAACCCTAAATATAATGTCAAAATGCATTTATTTTACCTTTTTTTTAAACTAGGCAAGTCAGTTAAGAACAAATACTTATTTTCAATAACGGCCTAAGAACAGTGGGTTAACTCCCTTGTTCAGGGGCAGAATGACAGATTTCTACCTTGTCAGCTCGGAGGATTAAATCTAGCAACCTTTCAGTTGCCGCATTGCTCAGTCTACCATAATAGATCAAACAAAAGGTTCTGGATTACGTGAAGCTTTAACACTCTCCAAATAAGTAAAATACACATTCAATTTCATGGCAGAAATTCTCATAGTTCGAAGCTGAGAAAGAGAGGGTCAGTTTAGAGCAGGTATATGATTCATCACATCCATAGTTTACAACAGGTATAAAAGTGTGTGCTAAAAGTATGTGCTAGCTTCCTCAAGATTACAGTACAATAACCAATATCAATTATATCAATTATATCAATAATATATTATAGGAATAAATATAGTATATAAATGCAACAGTGTTATCTTGTGATCAAGCCGTCAATGTTTTGTCATTATTGGTGTCGTAAAAAATGTTAACTAACGGGTTAGCAATTAGCATGTTTGACATTTCAGTGGAAATACTATCAAATCAAAGTTTATTTGTCACGTGAAATGCTTACTTTTTGATAAGCGGTTTTAGCAAAACAAGTACATCCTGTATTATCGGCACACGGTCCCCAGTTATTGTCCACCTTACTGTTTTGTTCAATTCTAAGATATGTCCGTTAAATGTTGTTCTAAAAAAGAGACACCAACCTCGTATCCAAAGTGTTAACTAGATAGTTAACTGGTTGGCTAGCTTTCCGGTAAAAAAGACTTGCCTGAAATATTTTTAATATATTTCAGAGGTAAAATGTTGGATGTTAAATGATTTTTGGTCTGCGCAGTCACATTTTACAATATACAGTGTCTATATATATATTTGTTAGTTTTTTTTACTCTCAAAACCTAACTTACGTAAATTGCAATGGAAATCGGTGGTCAGCTAGCTAGAAGGGTGTCTTTAGTTGCAAAACGTACCGTTATTTTCCAGTCCGTTTAAATGTTAAACTCGAGGTGATTTGATCCTCTAATCGCTAGACCTCTGACCTCTGAAGTTAGGAGGTGTACGAAGTTAGGGGGTGTACGAAGTTAGGGGGTGTACGAAGTTAGGAGGTGTACGAAGTTAGGGGGTGTACGAAGTTAGGGGGTGTACGAAGTTAGGGGGTCTACGAAGTTAGGAGGTGTACGAAGTTAGGAGTTATACAAAGTTAGGGGGTGTACGAAGTTAGGGGGTGTACGAAGTTAGGGGTGTACGAAGTTAGGAGTTATACAAAGTTAGGGGGTGTACGAAGTTAGGAGGTGTACGAAGTTAGGGGGTGTACGAAGTTAGGAGGTGTACGAAGTTAGGAGGTGTCCGATGTTGGGGGTGTCCGATGTTGGGGGGCAATTAGCTAGTAATTAACTGACATATACACAATAGGATATGTAGTATAGATTATTAATGTGACATGTCAAGTATGACTTTATTTACAAATATAGAGTGGATAGTGTCACAAAGTTGAATCAATAGTATATAATAGAACAGCAGCATTGTGTGTGTGTGTGTGTGTGTGTGTGTGTGTGTGTGTGTGTGTGTGTGTGTGTGTGTGTGTGTGTGTGTGTGTGTGTGTGTGTGTGTGTGTGTGTGTGTGTGTGTGATGTGAGAGAGAAAGACGGCCTAGGAACAGTGGGTTAGCTGCCTTGTTCAGGAGCAGAATGACAGATTTCTACCTTGTGTGTGTGCGTGTGTGTGTGTAAAGGATAGATGTATGGACAGTCAGTGTAGGTCTGTGCAGGAAGACAATTAGGGTTAGCTGTACAGCAGTCTGATTGCCTGGTGGTAGAAGTGGTCTTGGAGCCTGTTGGTCCGAGGCCCAGACAGTAACAGAGTCTTCCTGGTCTTCCTCCTACACCTCCTGACATAAATGACGGCAGGCAGGGAGCTCGCCCTCTGTGATGTATTGGGCCGTTCTCACCACACTCTGTGGAGCATTGCGGTTGAGGGCGGTGCAGTTGCCATACCAGGCGGTGATACGGTCAAGATGCTGTCGATGTCACAGCTATAGAACTTCTTGAGGATCCGAGGGCCCATTACAAATTTTCTTCAGTCGTCTGAGGGATAAGCTATTTACCAGGCACCGCTCTGCCAGGGCTCTAACTTCCTTTTTCCACACTGCAGAATCCCATCGTGTGTTTGGTTTACAGGTGACAGGTTGGGGGCACGACACGGTGTTGGTGGCAGACCCCCTCTTCATGTGGTAAATGGGATGTCACCAGCTGTCTAGGCTGGTACATCCAGGATCCTATTTGGGAGCCATATGTGCGTGCACCCCGCATCATTAGTGGGAGAGAAGGAGGGCAACACCATTAATATTCACATCTGTCACTCAATCCTGAAAGAACCCCCCCCCCACCACCACCTGGCCCCGTTGCTCCCTCTCTTTCACTCAAACTCAAAAGTACGCCCCTTTTTAAAATTGTCGCATATTATCACCACGCATTGTCACAGAAAGACACAGACGCCATGTTCCGTCTTTCCTTCCTTCCTTTCTTATTTCCTTCTTTCCTTCCTTCTTTCCTTCCTTCCTTCCTTCTTTCCTTCCTTCTTTCTTTCCTTCTTATCTTCCTTATTTCCTTCCTTCTTTCCTTCCTTATTTCCTTCTTTCTTTCCTTCTTTCTTTCTTCCTTCCTTCCCTCGCACAATGCCAGACCTAGTAAGACTGAACAAAGATATGTGTAGTAAATCCCCATGTTACTGAGGAAATGCATAGGAAAGGTGATGACATCCCTGCCAAAGGCTAAGCTAACTGAACAAGAGTGTGCAAAGCTGTCATCAAGGCAAAGAGTGGCAACTTTGAAGAATCTCAAATCTAAAATGTATTATCAAAATTGTTCAAGCTCTGTTAAGTTGGTTGTTGATCATTGCTAGACAACCATTTTCAGGTCTTGCCATAGATTTCCAAGTGGATTAAGTCAAAACTGTAACTGGGCTACTCAGGAACATTCTTCTTGGTCATCGACTCCAGTGTATATTTGGCCTTGTGTTTTAGGTTATTGTTATTGTTATCCTGCTGAAAGGTGAATTAATCTCCTAGTGTCTGGTGGAAATCAGACTGAACCATGTTTTCCTCTAGGATGTTGCCTATGCTTAGCTCCATTCCGTATCTTTTTTTTCCTTAACGATTACAAGCATACCCATAACATGATGCAGCCACCACTATGCTTGAAAATATGGAGAGTGGTACTCAGTAATGTGCTGTATTGGATTTACCCCAAACATAACCTTTTGTTTTCAGGACATAAAGTTAATTGTTTTGACAGATTTGGAATGCATGTTTTGGAATATTTTTTATTCTGTACATGTTTCCATCATTTCACTCTGTCATTTAGGTTAGTATTATGGAGTAAGTACAATGTTGTTGATCCATCCTCAGTTTTCTCCAATCACAGCCATTAAACTATGTAACTGTTTCAAGTCACCATTGGCCTTATGGTGAATTGAGTGGAGGCTGCTGAGAGGAAGACAACTCATAATAATGTCTGGAACGGAGCAAATGGAATGGAATCAAACACATGGAAAACATGTTGGATGTATTTGGTACCATTCCACCTGTTCTTCTCCAGCCATTACCATGAGCACGTTCTCCCCAATTAAGGTGCCACCAGCCTCCTGTGGGTGAAATCCCTGTGCGGTGTTTTTCCTCTCCGGCGACTGAGTTAGCAAAGACGCCTGTATCTTTGTAGTAACTGGGTGATACACCATTCAAAGTGTAATTAATAACTTCACCATGCTCAAAGGGTTCAGCTAATTTTGACTTCTGAACTTATTTACGCTTGCCATAACAAAGGGTTTTTATACTAATACTAATGAATACTAATGAATACTAATGAATACTAATGAATACTAATGAATACTAATGAATACTAATGAATACTAATGAATACTAATGAATACTAATTAACTCAAGACATTTCAGCTTTTTATTTTTAATTCATTTGTAAACATAACAACAAAACAACAACAAAATAGAATTCCACTTTAACATTATGGCAGCGTGACTCTGTCCTTGGGACCCCAAGGAGTGCACGTTTGGTTACTGACCTAGCAATACACAGCTGATTAAAATGATTCATGATGGATGATTAGTTCATTATTTTGGATCAACTGTGTGACCCGAAGACCAAGTTAGGGGAAACCTTGCATTATGGGGTATTGAGTGTAGACCAGTGACAAAACAAATCTCCATTTAAATTCAGAATGTAACACAACTAAATGTAGAAAAAGTCAAGGGGTTTGTGACGTCACTTCCTTTTTGGTTGTTTGTAAAACAATGTTTTTGTTGTTGTTTCTCTGTAATACTACTTGACACTTAACGATTTTATGAAGTTGTCTTCAGCCCAGATAGGTTCACAATCTCCAAACCTCATAACTAGATACCAAGAAGCCATTTCAGGCTATCAAGTTAGAGTAGCTAGCTTGTCTAACCTATCTCAGCTGGCATGCCTGCTGGCAAGGGTTGGTAGACTTTGGAAAAGCAAGCAATTACTAAATGTACTGAATAACACTCACATTCCTTTCAAACTTTTACCCCAATTTCAGCAGAAATGCAGAGAAGCATATTTAGTTTCTTTAAAACAAAACAAAAATATCCACCAGCCAGGAGGATATACAGACAGCTTAAAAGGTATACTTAGATATTCAGAAAAATATACATATTTATTTTACATAGAATGAAGCATAATGGTTATTAAATTGAATGTGTCACATCGTAAAACAACAGGCGTAGACTAACAGTGAAATACTTCCCAACAATGCAGAGAGATATTGAAACATTTTTTAAAAGGTAATAACACAAGGAAGAATACACAATGAGTAACTTGGCTATATACACGTGTTACCAGTACCGAGTGGATGTGCAGGGGTACGAGGTCATTGAGGTAGATACTGTATGTACATATAGGTAGGGGTAGAGTAACTAGGCAACAGGATAGATAATAAACAGTAGCAGCTGCCTATGTGACGAGTCAACAGGATAGATAATAAACAGTAGCATGTGATGAGTCCAAGCACTCTGTAAAAGCGTGTCAATACAGACTATTTATTTGTCTTATGGTTTGGGAGTAGAAGCTGTTCAGGGTCCTTCCTGTTGGTTCCAAACTTGGTGCGTCGGTACCAAATGCTGTGCGATAGCAGAGAAAACAGTCTATGACTTGAGTGGCTGGAGTCTTTGACCATTTTTAGAGCCTTCCTCTGACACCACCTGGATAGCAGGGAGCTCGGCCCCTACTACCTTCTCTATCGACTTGCGGTCGGATACCAAGCAGTTGCAATACCAAGCGATGGTGCAGCCAGTCAAGATGCTCTCAATGGTGCAGCCAGTCAAGATGCTCTCAATGGTGCAGCCAGTCAAGATGCTCTCAATGGTGCAGCCAGTCAAGATGCTCTCAATGGTGCAGCCAGTCAAGATGCTCTCAATGGTGCAGCCAGTCAAGATGCTCTCAATGGTGCAGCCAGTCAAGATGCTCTCAATGGTGCAGCCAGTCAAGATGCTCTCAATGGTGCAGCTGTAAAACTATTTGAGGATTATGGCTCAAAATTGCAGGAAAATGCTGTTTTTCCGAAGAAAAAATATATATTTTTTAGATATTTTGAGTGCATGACGTCCCTGAGAGAGAGAGACTCTGGTTTCAGTGCTCCACCAGATTTACTCAGCACATGGCTAATTTGCCCCTCCACCTATCTGTTCCTCTCATTTGCATGGCCATGTGGTGCAGTTGGTTTCCTTCCAAGGAGAAGAGGCCACTTCAAACTGAACCAGACACCAGCTACAGAGACTTTGGTGGAGGCCAGTGCACTTTCTAGAGACATTTCTAATCAACAGTTACAAGGTTTCTTCTAACCAACTGTTACATGGTTTCCTCTAACCAACTGTTACATGGTTTCTCAAGAGAAGCCAAAACAAAGCATACCGTGGGAGCTGCTCACTGATAAGGGAGATGTTATCTACTCGGCTTGATTGCCATTGTGAGTCAAAAGTATTGATTTAACCGTTTCCTGTGTCCTCAATAGAGAAGTAGACGCAGCAGAATGCTGCTGCCTTTGGTTACTCCCTCTGATAAAACATATGTATTTATTTCATCTTTATTTAACTAGGCAAATCAATTAAGAACAAATTGTTATTTATAATGACGGCCTACCAAAAGGCAAAAGGCCTCCTGTGGGGACGGGGGCTGGGACTAAAAATAAAAATGTAGGACAAAACACAAAATCACGACAAGCGAGACACCACAACACTACATAAAGAGAGACCTAAGACAACATCGCAGCATGGCAGCAACACAACATGACAGCACAACATGACAACACAACATGGTAGCAACACAACATGACAATACAAAATGGCAGCAACACAACATGACAACACAACATGGTAGCAACACAACATGACAACACAACATGGTAGCAACACAACATGACAACACAAAATGGCAGCAACACAACATGGCAGAAAAAACATGGCAGCATCATATGACAACACAACATGGCAGAAACACAAAATGGCAGCAACACAATATGACAACACGACAAGACAACATGGCAGCATCACAACATGACAACACAACATGGCAGCATCACAACATGACAACAACACAACATGGCAGCATCACAACATGACAACACAACATGGTAGCAACACAACATGACAACACAACATGGTAGCAACACAACATGACAACACAAAATGGCAGCAACACAACATGGCAGAAAAAACATGGCAGCATCATATGACAACACAACATGGCAGAAACACAAAATGGCAGCAACAACATGGCAGCAACACAATATGACAACACGACAAGACAACATGGCAGCATCACAACATGACAACAACACAACATGAAAACACAACATGGCAGCATCACAACATGACAACACAACATGGCAGCATCACAACATGACAACAACACAACATGGCAGCATCACAACATGACAACAGCACAACATGGCAGCAACACAACATGGTAGCATCACAACGTGACAGCACAACATGGCAGCAACACAACATGACAACACAACATGGTAGAATCACAACATGACAACAACACAACATGAAAACACAACATGGCAGCATCACAACATGACAACAACACAACATGGCAGCAACACAACATGACACACAACATGGAAAAACATGGCAGCACCACAACATAAAAACAACACAACATGACAAGACAACATGGCAGCAACACAACATGACAACACAACATGGTAGCAACACAACATGACAACACAACAAGACAACACGACAAGACAACATGGCAGAAACACAACATGGCAGCAACACAACATGACAACACAACATGGTAGCAACACAACATGGCAACACAACATGACAACACAACATGGTAGCAACACAACATGACAACACAACATGGTAGCAACACAACATGGCAACACAACAGAGCAGCATCACAACATGACAACACAACATGACAACACAACATGACAACATGACAAGACAACATGGCAGAAACATAACATGGCAGCAACACAACATGACAACACAACATGGTAGCAACACAACATGGCAACACAACATAGTAGCATCACAACATAACAACAACATGACAACACAACATGGTAGCATCACAACATGACAACAACACAACATGACAAAACAACATGACAACACAACATGACAACACAACATGGTAGCACCACAACATGGCAAAACAACATGGCAGCAACACAACATGACAACACAACATGACAACACGACAACACAACATGGTAGCAACACAACATGGCAGAAACAACATGGTAGCAACACAACATGACAACACAACATAGTAGCATCACAACATGACAACAACACAACATGACAACACAACATGACAACACAACCAGGCAGCAACACATGACAACACAACATGACAACACAACATGGTAGCAACACAGCATGGAAAAAACAGCATGGCAGCAACACAACATGACAACACAACATGGTAGCATCACAACATGACAACACAACATGGCAGAAATACAACATGACAACACAGCATGGCAGAAACAACATGGCAGAAACACAACATGACTACACAACATCGTAGCAACACAACATGACAATACAACATGGTAGCATCACAACATGACAACACAACATGGCAGAAACACAACATGACAACACAACATAGTAGCATCACAACATGACAACATGACATGACAACAACACAACATGGCAGAAACACAAAATGGCAGCAACAACATGGTAGCAACACAACATGACAACGCGACAAGACAACACGACAAGACAACATGGCAGAAACACAACATGGCAGCAACACAACATGACAACACAACATAGTAGCATCACAACGTGACAACAGCACAACATGACAACACAACATGACAACACAACATGGTAGCAACACAACATGGCAACACAACAGGGCAGCAACACAACACGACGACACAACATAGTAGCATCACAACATGACAACAACACAACATAACAACACAACATGAACACACAACATGGCAGCAACACAACATGACAACACAACATGGCAGCAACACAACATGACAACACAACATAGTAGCATCACATCACAACATGACAACAACACAACATGACAACACAACATGGCAGCAACACAACATGACAACACAACATGACAACACAACATAGTAGCATCACAACATGACAACAACACAACATGGCAGCATCACAACATGACAACAACACAACATGGCAGCAACACAACATGGTAGCATCACAACGTGACAACACAACATGGCAGCAACACAACATGACAACACAACATGGTAGAATCACAACATGACAACAACACAACATGAAAACACAACATGGCAGCATCACAACATGACAACAACACAACATGGCAGCAACACAACATGACACACAACATGGAAAAACATGGCAGCACCACAACATAAAAACAACACAACATGACAACACAACATGGCAGCAACACAACATGACAACACAACATAGCAGCATCACATCACAACATGACAACAACACAACATAACAACACAACATGACCACACAACATGACCACACAACATGGCAGCAACACAACATGACACACAACATGATATCAATACATCTTAACAACACAACATGACAACAACACAGCATGGTAGTAGAACAACATGGCAGCAGCACAACATGACAACACAACATGGCAGCAACACAACACAACATGACAACACAACATAGTAGCATCACATCACAACATGACAACAACACAACATGACAACACAACATGGCAGCAACACAACACACCATGACAACACAACATGACAACACAACATTGTAGCATCACAACATGACAACAACACAACATGAAAACACAACATGGCAGCATCACAACATGACAACACAACATGGCAGCATCACAACATGACAACAACACAACATGGCAGCATCACAACATGACAACAACACAACATGGCAGCAACACAACATGGTAGCATCACAACGTGACAACACAACATGGCAGCAGCACAACATGACAACACAACATGGTAGAATCACAACATGACAACAACACAACATGAAAACACAACATGGCAGCATCACAACATGACAACAACACAACATGGCAGCAACACAACATGACACACAACATGGAAAAACATGGCAGCACCACAACATAAAAACAACACAACATGACAACACAACATGGCAGCAACACAACATGACAACACAACATAGCAGCATCACATCACAACATGACAACAACACAACACAACATAACAACACAACATGACCGCACAACATGACCACACGACATGGCAGCAACACAACATGACACACAACATGATATCAATACAACTTAACAACACAACATGACAACAACACAGCATGGTAGTCGAACAACATGGCAGCAGCACAACATGACAACAACACAGCATGGTAGCAGCACAACATGGTAGCAACACAACATGACAACAACACAACATGGTAGCAGGACAACATGGTAGCAACACAACATGGCAGCAGACCAATATGGTAGCAGCACAACATGACAACAACACAGCATGGTAGCAGGACAACATGGTAGCAACACAACATGGTAGCAGCACAACATGAAAACAACACAGCATGGTAGCAGCACAACATGACAACAACACAGCATGGTAGCAGCACAACATGGCAGCAACACAACATGACAACAACACAGCATGGTGGTAGAACAACATTGGTAGAAACATAACACGGCAGCAGCACAACATGGTAGCAGCACAACATGTTAGAAATACAACATGGTAGCAACACAACATGGTGGCAACACAACATAGTAGCAACACAACATGGCAGCAGCATAGCATGTTACAATAGCAACACAACGTGGTAGCAGCACACACGGTGCCAATATTGTTAGGCACAGAATTCAATTGATTGTAAACATGGGCGAAAAAGCCAGTCTGTTCCTCGGAGACAAATCAAAAGGCTGCAAAGGGATAGGAGGAATATGCAAATTGGAGGAAGGTATCATTGTGGGACGTAAAAAAAGATACTCAAATATACATCTACAGAGGATCTACTTTGTAAGGCCTCGCAGCAAGCGACGTCTTGCGGAAATAAAGACAGCAACCTGTCACGAATTATATCAAAGTGACAGTGTGCTGGTGTAATGTTATTTTTATGATTGTATTGCTTGAACAATTGTTCACAAAGTGGCTGTGACGTATTTGTATTGATATAGCTGCGTTATGGTTGGGGGGGGGGGGGGGGGTCTGCGGGCTTTCAGCTTCGTTCTACTTCAGCAGATAAGCTGCTTCCTACTGAGGGGGTCCAACGAATGCACACCACTTTTCATCAAAGGCGAACACTAATGATTCAAGTTTAAATCATTTTTTGTGCCTCCCTGTACTCTTTCCAGCACGGAATTCTGGAGAAACGTGTAGTGTTCAACATGAAGGACAAGACTTGTGGAGATATTCAGGAGCTTGAACTTTTCTTCTTCTTCTTCTAATTAGTACAGACGTTCTGTTATCTTTCCAGTACTATGTAATTCACTGAACAAGTGCACTCGAGAGCAAGGCCCTCCCTGAAGATAAAATATTTTTTCACTTGCCCTACTTAAATCGTTTACATTTAAACAGAAACGGACAGGTTTTTTTTGGGGGGGGGGGTTGAACATACATGATGGAAATGACTATGGTTCAGTGGAAAAACTCAAAATTCTATAATAATAAACCAGTTTAGTAGGTCACATGTTTTGCCCCATTTTTAAATACATACATACATATATATATATAAATACATTTGATTTGATTTGAGTGGACTGATTGTTAGTTGCCATTGTTTCAGACGTTCCAAGAGATGTTTAGAACATCATACCATCTTCACTTTGACATGACGTCAAGGTTTTCGTCTGCAACCTTTACTCATCCAGATTTCTAAGCCAATCAGGTTGGCTGAACATAGGCTACTGTAAGTATGATAGTCGAGCTCATTGCCTGGCAAATAAGTTGTACCCCAAAATGGTGCAAAACTGTATTGGAAGGGAGCTACTTCAGAACAATAAGAACTGAAAAATATAAAGTGACAAATTATACATAATCTGGTTCTGATCTCGGATCAGATTTACGGTTTAAGCTCAGCCTTACAGACAAGACCAGGTGGGAGGGGAAACTTATTCAGGACCATCGGAATGGGCCACACCCTCCAGAGTGAAATGACACAATTGTCAAAAGTCAACATCTTGTCTGGGGGTTGTCGTGCTAGTCTGACACAGCGTAGCATCTGTAAACTCTCCTCAGTCTTCTGCTCTGTCCCTAAGGGGACAAGACGCCACAGTGGCCAAGATCCTAATGGTGGTGTATAGAGGGGATTTTTTGGGGACCAGGTCACCCCACCAAAAATAGGAATGACAGATAAAGGACACCCAACCATTCCCGGCCTGCGCTGGCACTCCTCCATCACCACCACCAGAGCCTGGGCTGTTTCTGGGTAGATGACTCCAAGAGGGGCATAGTCCACTCTACTCTCTCTCTGTTGAGCAAACACTGGCCTGCCGGCTGTCGCAATATCCACAGAGCAACGTTTTCACGTTGATTCCCCCTTCGTTTTTTTTTTTTAGGAGGGGACTCATTAATGCATCTGTGGGGGTTTGGTGGGACTGCAGAGCAAACTGAATATTCCACAGATGGAGATCAAACAATGGACCATCATCAATCTCTGTCACCAACCACAGGTATGGGAGGGGAGGTCAGGGACTTTATCCTGTTGAGGGTAGCAGAAGGGCAGAGTGAGTGAGCGAGTGAGTGAGTGAGTGAGTGAGTGAGTGAGTGAGTGAGTGAGTGAGTGAGTGAGTGAGTGCGTGAGTGCGTGAGTGTGTGCGTGTAAACCTAACCTTAACTATTGTAATTAACCCTTCCCCTGACCCTATCCTTAGCCCTTTAATCTAACTCCTAACATAACCCTAACCTTATTATCCCCTAAATGTAACCCCTAGCCTAGCTAACATTAGCATTAGCCACCTAGCCACCTAGCTAAATTTAGCCACAACAAATTGGAATTTGTAACATGTCATAAGTTTTGCTAATTCGTAACATATCATACGTTTTGCTAATTCGTAACATATTGTACGTTTTGCAAATCTAGGTCCAGTTTCCTGATAACGATGAAACTTAAACTTGTGAGTGTTTGAACAATGTACCAATCAGTGCACTTGTTAAGAATTGAAACTGAACGGTTTTATTATATTTCACCTTTATTTAACCAGGTAGGCTAGTTGAGAACACCTTTATTTAACCAGGTAGGCTAGTTGAGAACACCTTTCTTTAACCAGGTAGGCCAGTTGAGAACACCTTTATTTAACCAGGTAGGCTAGTTGAGAACACCTTTATTTAACCAGGTAGGCTAGTTGAGAACACCTTTATTTAACCAGGTAGGCTAGTTGAGAACACCTTTATTTAACCAGGTAGGCTAGTTGAGAACAAGTTCTCATTTGCAACTGCGACCTGGCCAAGATAAAGCAAAGCAGTGTGACACAGACAAAAACACAGAGTTACGGATATGTAGCGAGGGCCAGCCGACTAGAGCCTACAGGTCGCAGTGATGGGTGGTATAAGGTGATTTGGTAACAAAACAGATGGCACTGTGATAGACTGCATCCAGTTTTCTGAGTAGAGTGTTGGAAAATATTTTGTAGATGACATCACCGAAGTCGAGGATCGGTAGGATAGATGGTTTTACTAGGGTAAGTTTGGCGGTGTGAGTGAAGGAGGCTTTGTTTTCAAAATAGAAAGCCGATTCTAAATTTGATTTTGGATTGGAGATGTTTAATATGAGTCCGGAAGGAGAGTTTACAGTCTAGCCAGACACCTAGGTACTTATAGTTGTCCACATATTCTAGGTCGGAACCATCTGGGGTGGTGATGCTAGTCGTGCGTGCTGGTGAGGGCAGCGAACGGTTGAAAAGCATGCGTTTGGTTTTACTAGCGTTTAAGAGCAGTTGGAGGCCACGGAAGGAGTGTTGTATGGCCTTGAAGCTCGTTTGGAGGTTAGTTAGCACAGTGTCCAAGGAAGGGCCAGAAGTATACAGAATGGTGTCGTCTGCGTAGAGGTGGATCAGGGAATCGGCCGCAACAAGAGCGACATCATTGATTTAAACTGTGTCTTTACAGGAGCAGTCTCGTGCTGAAAATTATTCCAGAATATTGGCGAAAGAGTTCGCTGTAGCTCTTAAATCATTTAGCGTCTGCTAAATGATTTATGGCTATTCATATTTTTTACACAATACAGTTTGACCATCAAGAGAAGACTGTAGTCCATTATGTATTCCATTATGTATTCATTATGTAAGTGTTTGTATTATGTTAGCCATGTGTTCTGTATTCTAAATGTTTGTATTATGTTAGCCATGTGTTCTGTATTCTAAGTGTTTGTATTATGTTAGCCATGTGTTCTGTATTCTAAGTGTTTGTATTATGTTAGCCATGTGTTCTGTATTCTAAGTGTTTGTATTATGTTGGCCATGTGTTCTGTATTCTAAGTGTTTGTATTATGTTGGCCATGTGTTCTGTATTCTAAGTGTTTGTATTATGTTAGCCATGTGTTCTGTATTCTAAGTGTTTGTATAATGTTAGCCACGTGTTCTGTATTCTAAGTGTTTGTATAATGTTAGCCATGTGTTCTGTATTCTAAGTGTTTGTATTATGTTGGCCATGTGTTCTGTATTCTAAGTGTTTGTATAATGTTAGCCATGTGTTCTGTATTCTAAGTGTTTGTATAATGTTAGCCATGTGTTCTGTATTCTAAGTGTTTGTATAATGTTGCCCATGTGTTCTGTATTCTAAGTGTTTGTATTATGTTGGCCATGTGTTCTGTATTCTAAGTGTTTGTATAATGTTAGCCATGTGTTCTGTATTCTAAGTGTTTGTATTATGTTGGCCATGTGTTCTGTATTCTAAGTGTTTGTATTATGTTGGCCATGTGTTCTGTATTCTAAGTGTTTGTATTATGTTGGCCATGTGTTCTGTATTCTAAGTGCTTATAATATGTTTGCCATGTATTCTGTATTCTAAGTGTTTGTATTATGTTGGCCATGTGTTCTGTATTCTAAGTGTTTGTATAATGTTAGCCATGTGTTCTGTATTCTAAGTGTTTGTATTATGTTGGCCATGTGTTCTGTATTCTAAGTGTTTGTATTATGTTGGCCATGTGTTCTGTATTCTAAGTGTTTGTATTATGTTGGCCATGTGTTCTGTATTCTAAGTGTTTGTATAATGTTAGCCATGTGTTCTGTATTCTAAGTGTTTGTATTATGTTGGCCATGTGTTCTGTATTCTAAGTGTTTGTATTATGTTGGCCATGTGTTCTGTATTCTAAGTGTTTGTATTATGTTGGCCATGTGTTCTGTATTCTAAGTGTTTGTATTATGTTGGCCATGTGTTCTGTATTCTAAGTGCTTATAATATGTTTGCCATGTATTCTGTATTCTAAGTGTTTGTATTATGTTGGCCATGTATTCTGTATTCTAAGTGTTCTCTCTTGCTATTTTTTATGCAATGTTTGACTATGTAAATTCTGCATTTCTTCAGTTTGTGTAAACTGTGAGCAAGAATAAATAAAGCCAAAGCTGCTTGTTCCTTCATTTGCTATCGAAAATATCAATGGTTTAATACATGTCCCCCCAAAAATCAGATATAGGACAGACACTTCAGAACAAGTTCCTTTAGATTTTTTTTTTGGGGGGGGGCCTATCTGTTATTCCATGTTGTGAATCTGTTGTTCCATGTGTTTGTATGGGCTAATAGTAGTAAGGCCAAAAATATGTTTTTATCAAATAATTTTTTTATATATATTTTTTGATACTTCACGGGGTCTTAGAATTCTAAATCATATAGCAAAATGATGTTGGGCTATAAGTCCTGGCTCGCAATCGACATTCCAATTAATCTCAAAGGTGTTCGATGGGGTTGAGGTCAGGGCTCTGTGTAGACCAGTCAAGTTCTTACACACCGATCTTGACAAACCATTTCTGTATGGACCTCGCTTTGTGCACAGGGGCATTGTCATGCTGAAACAGGATAGGGCCTTTCCCAAACTGTTGCCTCAAAGTTGGAAGCACAGAATTGTCTAGAATATCATTGTATTCTCTAGCTTTAAGACTTCCCTTCCCTGGAACTAAGGGGCCTGAACCATGAAAAACAGCCCCAGACCATTATTCCTCCCCCTTGGGGAGGGGGAGCTTGCAACACTAGGGTTGTGGGTTCGATACCCATGGGGGACCAGTACGGATATGTATGCACTCACTACTGCAAGTTGCTCTGGATAAGAGCGTCTGCTAAATGACTCAAATGTAAGTGCATTTAGCCAATTAAGACAAGCAAGCTGTAAATAGCCTTGTAAAAGTTCAGTGGCAATTTTAGCATGTAAATCTTTGTGAGGCAAAAAAATAATAATGTTTTAGATGCATGCCAGCAAAGCCACAACACAACACTAAACAATACATGCATTCCATTATAACGGTGACAAACGGTGTCCACAAACTGTTAAGGCCTACATAAAAGCTGTCCCAACAGCAGAGCTTTCTTTTCAGCACCATGGAGTGAATCCTTAATAAACCACTGCTACACCTTGCAATCAGCGGAGCATTGTCTTGCAGCTTTAACAGTTCATTTAGTTTAATTTGCTGCCTTTTTTTTCAGCTGACACGGCTGACTTTCTTTAAAAAAAAGTGGTTTCTACTGACAATTGAGATGAACAAATGGATAATTATGTGAACTGTCAGGAAATGTTTACATCGGCACGAGAAGGCTTGCTTGGTCTGGGCGGGGTTTGGTACCC
The DNA here is from genome assembly GCF_002021735.2 of Oncorhynchus kisutch. Taxonomy (NCBI): domain Eukaryota; kingdom Metazoa; phylum Chordata; class Actinopteri; order Salmoniformes; family Salmonidae; genus Oncorhynchus; species Oncorhynchus kisutch. The sequence goes on from NC_034191.2 coordinate 77,263,132, forward strand.
ACGGTACCAGCCAATCAGACGGGTTTCCCTCAACCATGGACTAGCGAGAGAAGTTGAGACAGTCAGTCTGGAGTAAGTCTCAACTACGATGGATTCAGTACCCTATTCTCTCGTGTTAATAGTCCTGTTCTTTGGGACTATGATTCAAGAAAATGATGGTAAGTGAGCGAGGTTATGTCTGGGATTTTTTATTTATTTTACATTTTATTTTAATAGGTTGTGGACACGAAGTTGATTTCGGGGCGTCGGTTGTTTGCTCTTTGTTTTCAAGAAGCGGCAGCCTAAAAAGACTTCTCAAAGATGGCGCAGGTCAGACTCGGAGCAAAGCGACGCTGTCAGAGCCGATGTTTATTGTTGAGGGGAACGTCTTTTGCGAGAGGAAAATAGCTTTTTTTTTGAGGACGTTGGCTTTAGTCCAGGATCAATGCGCGAAGTCATTTGTAAACATGTTTTCGAGCTTTGACTGACTTAACTAGTAACTTGTTATTTCTCACTTGAGCAAAGACTTTAGTTTGTATCCCTCACATTTGTTTGTGTTTGTTTTGTTTATTGGTCTTAATCGTTCATTTCTCGTGCTGGACACTGACCGAGGAGTTAGATGAAAACCTCATGGCAGAAATGTCCAGGCAATGGTTGTGTTTTGCGTTTGTGTCCGTGTAGCTAAATAGTCACTGTTAATAAACAAACTGCTCCGGTTGGCTGTCTATTTTGAGGGAGGATTCCCCTTTAGTTAACTAGCAAATACTTCTTCAATCGAAAGAGATTGGGTTAGTTGAACTTGACACCGTAATAGCTATACAGTTGGTTATAATTAACCTATTTTAGCTAGTCTTTTTGTTGTTGCTACAGTATGTAGTTGCTCGTCACTCATGCTTTTTGTTTTTTGTTGTAAAACAAGGTTTTAACGCCGTTGACAAAAGTTAAACGGCAAAACTAACGTTAGCTAGTGACTGATCTTGAGGGGATGTTCAAAGTCATACTCATTGTACGAGCTTCACTGGGAGCTGAACTGGCAAGACAAATTGCATCTCACTCGTGGTGATTTTCAAAATAGACAATATTTCCTTGACACACGGATTGCTGGTAACATTGTGGCTCAGAGGTTACTCGGACACCCCCTAGATAGTAATGTGAGCTAATTGTCAGCCATTGACCAAGTAATTATTCTGTAACTGACTAGTCGTTTTATCAGTTTGATGAATTTTGCTCGAAATTGAGCTGGAACTGTTACTAAAGTGTAGAGCTGGGCAGCTAAAGTTCTCGTTCAACATTTTATCCATGCAATTGAACATCGTGAGACAACCCCCTAACAAGGATTTCGACCCCCCCTCTTCTATGCTTTCTAAATTCCTAATGTCGATTATTGTACATTCCATAACAGCTATGTGGCTGACAATGTGCATTCACACGTTTCACGAACCTTGAGTTCCTTCATCCTAAATGCCGTTATTGTTTAATTAAATACAGAAAAAAATATTTTTGTGAATACGGTCAACCTGTGATTACCACAAACTAACTTAATTATTAACTAGAATATGGAGTAATTCTGCTGGTTTGGAGGAACCTTATGATATTCCTTTGTGTGGACGGAGAGTCGATGGAAACATGATGAATACAGTCCCAGCTCACAGCGCTTGTATTTTGATCACGTAAAGGGAACCGTTCCCATACGTTTCAACCAGTGTCCTTTAAAAAAAAAGAATGTTATTAAATAAAACTCAATTGTTATGTTGACCTGCAGAGAGGATTTTTTGTTGTTGTCCGTTTTTGAAATACGATTGACATGCTTTCGGTGACGTGGGAGCTTAAACGAGGCCGGGTGTATTTGCAACAGAATGAAATCCATATGCTTGATGCATATAATCCTACGGATAAAGGAGCAGACCACTTTCTCAGATTGAAGGTGCTGGACTATTTTTTTGGGGATTACATTTACTTATTTTTACACCGTTAAGAAGCTTAGCATCTAGGCGATCTATGCATTTCTGGGAAGCTGTTGCGTGTAAAATAGGGGGGATGAATCTGTGCATCCCCAGTTTACCTCCCCTAGAATATTTAATGCTATCACCGCTGTCATAAATGATGCACAGCGTCAAGATACATAGATATGAAATAGTTAACGTAAACACACGTTACGTGTCCTTATGTCAGCTCGTTGGTGATAGTAGTGCTCACCATGCAGTCGGTAACATGCATGACACTCTTCCCTCTGAAATCGGACAATTGTCAGTTAGATTGGACCTCCTACCAATGCTGTTTAGGCTTCATCATGGTGCTTCTCTCTAAACGGACTCTCTAAACAATTCCATCACCTTTAGCTGCGTTGGATGGGGCATTTGGTGACAATAGCAGTTCATTTCACATTATCTGTTGAGACAGCTGGTGTTTGACCTTTGCGTCCTCCAGTGACCTTTTGCAAACCTCATTTACTGTCCAGCTCCTGTGGTGTTCAACAATCCTGTGTGCCCTGCTCAGAGCCCCCTTTAATTTGCGATCTGCTCAAAACTTGCGTTGCTTTCTCCCCAGCATACTGCAAGTAAACAGCGCATGTTCATCAGGGAAATGAAAAAAATATGCGCAGCTTAGTTTAAGTGCTATACCTCCATGTCACCGATAAGACCACATCAAAAGCTTTAAGCACCTGTGCTGCCGTGTCGGCATCAGAAAGAGGTATAAACTCCAGGCCGCAGCAGCACAGTGCAGAGCAAGACTTTTGAATTCAGTCACATTCTATAACCCCCCCCCCCAACTAGTCAAAAAGGGGTGTTTGTTATGGTCAATACAGTCATTTTGCCTTTTGGTCAGAGGAATGTGAAACATTTCAGTGACTGACCCCCAAACTGCCTCTTGTCCTTGGAGTAAGGAACCACAACTAATTTGAGAAGTTGTATTTGTGCCCAGCTGTGATTGGATTCAGGGGTAGTGAATGGATTCAGGGGTAGTGAATGGATTCAGACGGCCCCCGCTTTTACCCGGGATCGAGAATTCTGCTGCAACTAGTTTATTTATTTATTTTAAACCTTTTCACATATGAGTTCCAAATATCTCTAACGGTCTCCTCAGCGTGAGTTGTTTTTATGAACGTGATGTCAGAATGCACTCATTGTTCTAATATGTGATTTGTTGCGCAACAGTACAGTTAACACACGCTGCCTGATAATTATCTATAGGCAATGTTTCGTCTTGTCAATTTCAAATTATTTTCAGGAACTATTTTTATATCCGAACAACAGTTTAAATTGAGGTGTGTTCCGCCCTCCTCATTAATTCACATAGAGGTAGCCACATTTCCGTGTTGAGGACAATTTTATTTTGGAGGCATTACTGAGTCTGACAAACTTCTCTCTTTGAGCCCAAGTACTTCCGTAGTTTTTCTGCAGATCAACGATGCAGACGTTTACGCAGTCTTGCACGAACTGGTACATTTTCCGTCTGGAATTTATAGTTTCATTCACATGTTTTCAAGTACTGGTGACATCTAATGCATTCTGATTATTGCATAGATTATTGTAATGGACACATGTGTGTAAAATACATTTTTGAAGGTTGTACCAATTTACAATGAGCTAATGATATGCTGTTTGCCAGCTATGTGTGGCGCCATGTTTTTTTGACATTATACAATGCATTCTGGGTTGTCACGTAAACGTCTGTCAGACCAAAGATCTTCTACTGAGGTGAAAGAATGGCAACTCATCTTTCAAGCAAACTACCGGAAGTGAATGATCGTACACGACACCGTCTGAGCATACGCTTGCATGGACCACTGTAGAATGATCACACCCGTCTGAGCGTACGCTTGCATGGACCACTGTAGAATGATCACACCCGTCTGAGCGTGCGTTGCATGGACCACTGTAGAATGATCACACCCGTCTGAGCGTACGCTTGCATGGACCACTGTAGAATGATCACACCCATTTGTTGGTACATGTGAAAAGGGCTGAAGAAAAGGAGAGACAGAATGCTGCCAGAGAAGGAGTACATTGATCATTCTCTTCTGTTACATTTGAAATAGTCAAGGACTACCTGTTTTGCAATCTGTTTCAATCAGTCGCTGACTTCCTGTCCCCCAAATGCTCTACAGACACTCGTATTAAAGCCACCGGGTGAATTGCTTTTGTCATTATCCTTTTATCTGGAGGATATTTCTAGAAGCAATTTTGACTAAGTGCCTTTCTCAAGGGCAAAACAACTGTACCTCTACCCCTCCCCCATCCCCTATTAGTATGAACTTGACCCATCTAGCCCATAAAACTCCTGGCCATCATGATGGAATGACGTGCACATACATCCATACAGCCGGAACTACTTTCCTGCATTGAGGTGTGCGTGTGTTGAGCTCCCCCCCCCCCCACTGAGATGACTGGGGTTGGCCGCCTCTTCAGACCTTCCAATCACCTCAGCTGACACACGCTTCGAATAGCCTACCTGCTATGAACTCACTTTTTTTGGGACGGGAACGGGGGGGGGGGATCAGTTTACGTAACAGTATACAGCCCACTTGAGTCGGTGCTTTTGAACACTCCCCCGACATGTGCAATTTTTGAAACCGTCAACTTGTGTACATAACCACACGGCACGGTAGCTCCACCGCACTGAGTAGTTCAATGTGTATTGGATTTATCTGCCTCTGCGGTGATAGGAAAAAGCCTACCGACATATAAATGTGCTGCTGAGATTGTCCCCCCCCCCCCCATCTACCAGTGTTATAGCAGGATTGTTTTGTCTCATGGTTTCTTAAACTTTCATTAGTCTTTTCTGGTTTTATCCTACAGTAATCTCTGGTGTGAATTCTCCAGTCCCACGGGGAAATGTGTGTTCAGTGTGTGTGCGTGGCAACATCTATTTGGTTAATGGCTGAATGTGGATGCTAGCTTTGTTTGGGGTTTTTAATACTGCAGTCCACTCTCTTTTTGAACGGGCTGTATCAAACATTAAATGTGCCCTCTCAGGGCTCCCTCCCTCCCCTCTAGCAGCAGAAGGGAAGGTTTTACGACTCCTCGGTGTGCCACTGAGGCAGCTTGGTGAGCAGGGTATTTATAAAGAACACTCAGTCATATGCTCTGACATGCAAGCAATTAGTAAGGCCTATGCAAAGAGAGGGGCGGAAAAAAGTTGCACTTAAAGGGGCAATCTGCGATTTGATTTGATTATTATTTTATTTTTTTGTGTGTTTTTGTTACATTCATTTTTTGAAATTATTTAACTTTTAAATGAATGATTCATAGCCATTTTTATTCTTGAGCATAAATGCGTCATGAGCTTAGTTCAACTGTCTAAGCTAATCGGAACCCAAAACATAAGCTTGTAAACAAACACTGTATTGCCTCGACATGGTTAAAACTGTAATGTTGATATGGATGATCAGTCTTTGGATCCATAGCCCTGAATTTGAGAGTGGTTACATTTTTCCAGCCCTATCCCATAGCAGTTTACCAGAAACAGTGGCAGCATGGCAATTTTTATTTTTTAATTTTTTAGTTTGAATTGCAGATTGCCCCTTTTTTTACGCATTGACTGGTACTCACTGTGCGACTTACTGCTCTCTGAAGTGTTATTAGCAGGTCAGGATAGTGGCAAACACCAGTAGAAATGCAATGTACAGGCCAGGCATACACAGATGTTTCAATAGGCTGAAGTATCCTTGCATATCTTGAACAATAGTGAGCTATAGTCACCCACAAACCCATTGCAGTATTGATAGTTGAAATTTTTGACTTTTTGACATTTTTGGTTTGAATGAATAAGTGTTCAACCGCTTTGGAAGGAGTTTCGCTTTTTGAACACTAAAGACATTGGCCGACTTATCTTGATGAGACTAGATGGTGTTTTTCTGTCCAATTTTATGGGTGAGATTGTGCCTTTAAGCTCCATGCTCAACAATTTGAGGAGGCAGGCAGCAGGCAACAAACCCATCTAATCTTGAGCACATTTGGAATAAAAAGCTGTGTGTGTGTGAGATATATATATATAAATAAATAAATAAATTGTTTTCATTATGCAGATATTACTACCTTGAGGTATTTTGTGGTCTCTTTTGCGAAAACATCTGTTGCTAACCGACTCTCATCCCAGTGAGTCAGTGGAGCATCTGCTCTGGTGGGGCTGAAGGTCTCTGCTGAACAGCTGGCATCAACGGGAGACTTTCTCTTAAATCAACCTGATGCATATTCATTAGAGGGCTCGTTCAGCCATCACCATGTTTATATTGAATGTCTGCTTGCTGGGAATTGGCCGTCAACAGTATTTAAACTCACTGCTCCCTCAATGCACCTGTGAAAAAGGATATTGGCCATTTTGTTTTTTTACAATTTTATTTTGACTTTCTGTTTTTAACCAACAAAGAATAACTTACAAATATTATCATAGCCAGTTATTTGTGACACGTAGGCCTAATTGAGAGAACTAACTGGTATGCTTCCTTTTTTCCCACCAGTTCCTTTTTGAGAGTCCTAAACACTGAGCTTGTGCTTTTGTTTCTGCTTGAGCAGCCAGACAGTGTTTTGGTCTGAGAGGACGGTCCACCTCGCCCATCCCCACATCTGGTGTGGACAAAAGCACTGCCGCAATGGAGGGAATGAGGGAAGGACGGGGAGCGGCTCAGGCCCTGCCATAATGGGGCAGACCGGGGGAGCGCAAGGGAGCGGGGGCAGGCCTTGCCATAGTGGTAGGGGCCCTGCCGTAATGGAGGGGGAGGGGGCAGGCCCTGCCATAGTGGTAGGGGCCCTGCCATAATGGGGCAGACCGGGGGAGCGCAAGGGAGCGGGGCAGGCCCTGCCATAGTGGAGAGGGCAGCCATAATGGAGGGGGAGGGGGCAGGCCCTGCCATAATGGAGGGGGAGGGCCAGGGAGTGGGCAGGCCCTGATGTTAACCGTTAATTGGTTGGCACTTTGCAGCCAAAAATACATTTGACCAGTCATGCTTATCGGTCTATAGGGTAATTTGCATAATTTTGTGCAATTTAAATTGGCGCGTGTGTATTTTTGGTTAGTTGACACGCATCTTATTTATCACATGCACAGCATACAGAGCCTAGATTGAGGAGAGGAATACCCCACCACCTGTCAGACAGCATACAAAGCCTAGATTGAGGAGAGGAATACCCCACCACCCGTCAGACAGCATACAGAGCCTAGATTGAGGAGAGGAATACCCCACCACCCGTCAGACAGCATACAGAGCCTAGATTGAGGAGAGGAATACCCCACCACCCGTCAGACAGCATACAGAGCCTAGATTGAGGAGAGGAATACCCCACCACCTGTCAGACAGCATACAAAGCCTAGATTGAGGAGAGGAATACCCCACCACCTGTCAGACAGCATGCAGAGCCTAATTAAAGCACACAGTCGCCTTTTTGGGTCTATCCTGCCTACCGTTAACTATCAGCGCATCACCCACCACTTTGCTATGTGAACTGGAGGCAGCAGCGTAGTGCAATGTGAACTCTGAACGTTTTACTTTACTTCAAATAATGAGGCATGCCTTGCTTAGTCATAACAGCAACCCATCATAGTTGTTGATATTAGATTCCTCCTCTTTCTAAAGAGATTTCTAACAGAGATTTTAATGTCTCTCCACTGTTTGCATTAGGTTTATAACTGTTTTCTGCGAATTGCGTTTTGTTTGAAAATTACGTTTTTATTAGCTACTTCATTACAGGAGTTGCATGTACAATAATAGGCTATATAGCCTCTTGTTATTGTTGCATGTTTCCATTTAAGCTCTTAATTAAAAATGTCAGGTCCTTTGTATGAATGCATAGTATCAGAGAGGAAGAGGCAAAGCAAGAGGTTTCACTCTCGCCAGAATCTTTCCAAAAAAAGCCCAATGTGTTTCTATGGGTTATTTTGGACCTAAGCTTGTCGCCTTCCTTCCCGCCTTGTGCCGACTCCCATTGTTAGGACGGAAACATAAGTATCTCGTCATTATATACAGACCTATAATAGTATTTGGCTGGTCACGTCATTTTCTGTTTTGGAAACAATTTAACCGTTTTGTTGACTGGTTGATTGAGGGTTTGTTTGTCGGTAGCAAAATTGACCGAACTTAGCCATGACTGAGAAGCTCCATCAGACCATCAGAAATCAGACATCCCCAAATTAGCACTTTGCTACATTTGTGCACAGCAGTCCAGGTACTTATCAGGACAAAGAAACCAGAGACATCCTCATTTCTCACTTGTTATTTATATATATATTTTTACCTTTTATTTAACTAGGCAAGTCAGTTAAGAACAACGTCTTATTTACAATGATAACCTACTGTTCAACTGCCTTGTTCAGGGGCAGTAAGGCAGATTTTTACCTTGTACACTTGGGGATTCGAACTTGAAACCTTGCGGTTACTGACAAACGCTCTAACCTGCTAGGCAAAAAACAACAACATCAAATTGATTTATATAGCCCTTTGTACATCAGCTGATATCTCAAAGTGCTGTACAGAAACCCAGCCTAAAACCCCCAAACAGCAAGCAATGCAGGTGTAGAAGCACGGTGGCTAGGAACAACTCCCTAGAAAGGCCAAACCTAGGAAGAAACATAGAGAGGAACCAGGCTATGTGGGGTGGCCAGTCCTCTTCTGGCTGTGCCGGATGGAGATTATAACAGAACATGGCCAAGATGTTCAAATGTTCATAAATGACCAGCATGGTCAAATAATAATAATCACAGGCAGAACAGTTGAAACTGGAGCAGCAGCACGGCCAGGTGGACAGGGGACAGCAAGGAGTCATCATGTCAGGTAGTCCTGAGGCATGGTCCTAGGGCTCAGGTCCTCTGAGAGAGAGAAAGAAAGAGAGAATTAGAGAGAGCATACTTAAATTCACACAGGACACCAGATAGGACAGGAGAAGTACTCCAGATATAACAAACTGACCCTAGCCCCCCGACAAACTACTGCAGCATAAATACTGGAGGCTGAGACAGGAGGGGTCAGGAGACACTGTGGCCCCATCCGATGACACCCCCGGACAGGGCCAAACCGGAAGGATATAACCACACCCACTTTGCCAAAGCACAGCCCCTACACCACTAGAGGGATGGGGGGGGTGTGGCAACCCAGACAGGAAGATCACATCAGTGACTCAACCCACTCAAGTGACGCACCCCTCCTAGGGACGGAATGACAGAGCCCTAGTAAGCCAGCGACTCAGCCCCTGTAATAGAGGGGAACCGGCCAGGCAGAGACAGCAAGGGCGGTTCGTTGCTCCAGAGCCTTTCCGTTCATCTTCACACTCCTGGGCCTGACTACACTCAATCATATGACCCACTGAAGAGATTAGTCTTCAGTAAAGATTTAAAGGTTGAGACAGAGTTTGCGTCTCTCACATGGGTAGGCAAACCATTCCATAAGAATGGAGCTCTATAGGAGAAAGCCCTGCCTCCAGCTGTTTGCTTAGAAATTCTAGGGACAATTAGGAGGCCTGCGTCTTGTGACCGTAGCGTACGTTTAGGTATGTACGGCAGGACCAAATCAGAGAGAGAGGTTGGAGCAAGCCCATGTAATGCTTTGTAGGTTAGCAGTAAAACCTTGAAATTAGCCCTTGCCTTGACAGGAAGCCAGTGTAGGGAGGCTAATATGATACATTTTTTTGGTTCTAGTCAGGATTCTAGCAGCCGTATTTAGCACTAACTGAAGTTTATTTAGTGCTTTAGCCGGAAAGTAGAGCATTGCAGTAGTCTAACCTAGAAGTGACAAAAGCATGGATACATTTTTCTGCATTTTTGGAAAGAGTTTCTGATTTTTGCAATGTTACGTAGATGGAAAAAAGCTGTCCTTGAAACAGTCTTGATATGTTCTTCAAACGAGAGATCAGGGTCCAGAGTAACGCCGAGGTCCTATTTATTTGAGACGCCTGTACAACCATTAAGATTAATTGTCAGATTCAACAGAAGATCTAGCTACCTGCTAGGCTACCTGCTAGGCACCTGCCGCCCCACATGAACCTCTACAAACCAAAATACATTTTTTTTTAAATTATAAAAATTGACAACTCGTAAATGATGGTTATGAAATATACCAGAAACAAGTGTAGCAGCTTGTGAACTCTGGAAACAACGTTTCCACTCAGAATGAGAATGGTAAATTACTGTAATGTTTTTTACTGACGTTAACAGAAATGAGTGTAACCAAATGACAGAGATTAACGGTACATTTTACTAATGGTGACATGCAGTACCAGTCAAAAGTTTGGACAAACCTACTCCAGGGTGTTTAAAAAAAATTATACATTGTAGAATAATAGTGAAAACATCACAATTATGTGAGTGGCAGGGTAGCCGGCAGGGTAGCCGGCAGGGTAGCCGGCAGGGTAGCCGGCAGGGTAGCCGGCAGGGTAGCCGGCAGGGTAGCCGGCAGGGTAGCCGGCAGGGTAGCCGGCAGGGTAGCCGGCAGGGTAGCCGGCAGGGTAGCCGGCAGGGTAGCCGGCAGGGTAGCCTAGTGGTTAGAGCGTTGGACTAGTAACTGGAAGGTTGCAAGTTCAAACCCCCCGAGCTGACAAGGTACAAATCTGTCATTCTGCCCCTGAACAGGCAGTTAACCCACTGTTCCTAGGCCGTCATTGAAAAAAAGAATTTGTTCTTAACTGACTTGCCTAGGTTAAATAAAGGTAAAATAAATAAACATTTATAAAATAACTCTTGGAAGCATGTAATAACCAAAAAAGTGTTAAAACAAATCACAATATATTCCTTCAATGAAGGAGTTCCCACATATGCTGAGCACTTGAAGGAGTTCCCACATATGCTGAGCACTTGAAGGAGTTCCCACATATGCTGATCACTTGAAGGAGTTCCCACATATGCTGAGCACTTGAAGGAGTTCCCACATATGCTGAGCACTTGTTGGCTCCTTTTCCAGTATGTATTTACTTTCAGAATTTAGACTTGAGCTAGCAGACTGGTTTAGACCACTGTGACTTCACACCACATCCCTCCTATTCTGCTGCCACTTCTCTCAGCCTGGTCTAGACAGTTCGGCTACCCCAAGGCTGACTGGGTGACGCAAAGCACACAGACTACCCCAGCTATAGGCTAAGCTCTGGAGCAGAGCGGGTTACATATTTATTTATTTTTTCAGATCTTTTTTTATTTGATACTTTTTTTTTTTTTTTGACAGGGTAGTTTTTTACTGAGACTAAGGTCTCTCTTTCAGTTGAGCCCTGCATAAATAACTCAAACATATTTATTTAGAGATATAGATATTAAGAAAAATACATTTATTAACATAGAGGTCTCTTATCATTTATCTGAACAGACCAATGAGGGCCAGAACATCTCATTTTATTGTAAGATCTCTGTTGTTCCACATTTCAAAGCCCGTGTGTCTGTAACATCTGTCAGTTGTTCCACATTTCAAAGCCCGTGTGTCTGTAACATCTGTCAGTTGTTCCACATTTGAAGCATATGTGTCTGTAAGGTTTCTAAGTTGTTCCACATTCAAAGTGTGTGTGTGTGTGTGTGTGCGCGCAAGGAAAGGCAGCGACTCAGACAATTTGCATAGTAGTGTAGAGAGGATGAGGTCGCACCAATTTGGCATAGAGAATGTGATTCTCACATTGTGTGATTTATCAGCAAGAGAGAACTCTCAGTCCCAGGTGAACATTGTTTCAAGTATAGTGTGCTAAATCGAAGTAGGCCATCCGTTATTTCGGTGTTCGCGGTGGTGACTGGCTCTGTCTTGTTGCCCTCGGCAGGAGAGGACCAATGCCTGACCCGGTTGGTCTGAGTGGATTGTCATAAACTCTTGAGATTTAAAGAAGAGCATTGGTACAAGATAAAACTGTAATTGGAGGCTACGCCGACTTAAAGGCAATGTCCTAAAAGAGTTTTATAGCCACACACTCGAAGATGGGATGCGTATTATCAATGGGCTTATCAACAACAAAAAATGTAGCAACAATCAATAGTTGTTGATTTACATGAGCCCATCAAGGAATCATATTCCAATTGAACAAGATTACCTTTTTCTAGAGGAGTTCTACTTCTGTAATTCGTTTTAGTATCACGCCTGTAAATCGTACTGTGCTTTTTAATGAATGAAAGTTCTGACGAAGAGACAAAGTAGGCCTACCCACCATTTTACTGTAAGAGAACGCACAGGCTATCAATTGGCGCAGTCGTCTATACACCACAAAGAAACGAGGACTCCTTTCTCTTCTCTCTCTCTCTCTCTCTCTCTCTCCGCTGCTGCATAGCAATTGAACGGGTCGCTCTGCTATTGAATGCGAGATAATTCAATTACCTCATTAGAGGTTGCAGCCACAGGCTCCAAAGATGTGAAAATCCAATTGCCATTGATTTCTGAAATCTGAGGCTGTTGTCTTTTTGCTTCTCTTTTTGCAGTGAACCGGGTATTAGATTAAACTTTATACCATCCTTTTCATTTGCAGCCTCTCTGGGGTGGGGGGCTCTTCGGTGCAGCAGGCACCTGAAGCTTGGTCTTAGCAACCCCCCCCCCCCCCCCAACGCTGTTAGAAAATGGCTGATTTAGTCATAATCAGATTGTGCGCTATGGAATGAAGTTAATTGGAGGCATTAGAGGACTTCAATGACTCCAGATGATATGAGGCTCTAAAAATGCCAGTGTAAATCACAAAGGTCTTGCTGTTGCCGAAATGTATTATTGACGACTGCATGTTTCATTCAGATAAATGTGCCGCCGCCCTCCGAAACAAGTTTAACCCCCGTGCGGCTTGCTGCTTACCAGAATTGGACCCTTATCAGTGTGAAGTCAGCCACGTTCTCTGCTTTGTATGTGATAATGCTTTGTCGGTTGTGTTTGCATAGGGGGCAAAGAGGAGAAATCTCTTGATTTGGTTCTGACAGTTAATTGAATGGACCTAGGCCAGCCTATCGTCTAAACAGCCTTGCTGTCAATCAGTACATCTTCTTTGAACCTGGAGAGACCAGACTTCTTTGAACCTCGACCAGACTTTTCGTAAGTGCCTCCTAGCAGCAGTTCCCACTAGATGGCCAAGCTGCTAAGTCAAATTTGGCGATATACGGTGCATATGTATTCAGTATTCAGACCCCTTGACTTTTCCCATGTTTTGTTATGTTACAGCCTTATTATAAAATGGATGAAATTGTTTTTTACCCTTTTATAAATCTTCACACAATAACTGATAATGACAAAGCAAAAACAGTTTTTATTTTTTATTTTTGCAAATGTATTAAAAAGACAAACCTGAAATATCACATTTACAATAGTATTCAGACCCAGCAATTACAGCCTTGAGTGTTCTTCGGTATGATGCTACAAGCTTGGCACACCTGTATTTGGGGAGTTTCTCCCATTCTTCTCTGCAGATCCTCTCATGCTCTGTTAGGTTGGCTGGGGAGTGTCGCTGCACAGCGGTTTTCAGGTCTCTGGGTTCTGGCTGGGCCAGACATTCAGAGACTTGTCCCTAAGCCACTCCTGCCTTGTCTTGGCTGTGTGCTTAGGGTTGTTGTCCTGTTGGAAGGTGAACCTTCGCCAACAGTCTGATGTCCCGAGCGCCCTGGAGCAGGTTTTCATCATGGATCTCTCCGTACTTTTCTCCGTTCATCTTTCCCTCGATCCTGGCAAGTCTTTCAGTCCCTGCTGGTGAAAAACTTCCCCACATCATGATGCTGCCACCACCATGCTTCACTGTAGAGATGGTGCCAGGTTTCTTCCCAGACATGATATTTGGCATACAGGCCAAAGAATTCAATCTTGGTTTCATCAGACCAGAGAATATTGTTTCTCATGGCCTGAAAGTTCTTTAGGTGCTTTTTTGGCAAACTCCAAGTCGGCTGTCGTGCCTTTTGACTGAGGAGTGGCTTCAGTCTACCTAATGTTCCCGGCAGCCTGTAACCAGCCGCTGGCTCTCTGCGTCAAGGCCAGCATTTGTTTTAGCTTCAAATCTCTTAGTCCACTTGCCTATGGTCTGGCCTAGTTGCCTTAGTGGTTTTAAGGCATGGTGGAGGACTGTTCCCTCTACCTAGTAGTGACAGATGAGACAGTGAGCTGTACCCTGTATGCCAGCAGCCTCTCTAAGTGTTAGGTATGCTGTTTAAAAATGTATTAGTTCTGCAATCCTGTTAATGGGATCGATATGACAACAGCCAGTGAATGTGCAGGGCGCCAAATTCAAAACGACAGAAATGATAATAAATAAAATTCCTCAAACATGCATGTATCTTATACCGTCTTAAAGGTAATCTTGTTGTTAATCCCACCACAGTGTCCGTTTTCAAATAGGCTTTACAGTGAAAGCACCACAAACAATTATGTTAGGTCACCACCAACTCACAGAATAATTCAGCCATTTTTACAGCCAAAGAGAGGAGTCACAAAAAGCAGAAATAGAGATCAAATTAATCACTAACCCTTGATGATCTTCATCAGATGACACTCGTAGGACTTCATGTTACACAATACATGTATGTTTTGTTTGATAAAGTTCATATTTATATCACAAAATCTCAGTATACATTGATGCGTTATGTTCACTAGTTCCAAAAACATCCGGTGATATTGCATAGAGCCACATCATTTTACAGAAATACTCATTATAAATGTCGATAAATACAATTGTTAGACATGGAAATATAGATATACCTCTCCTTAATGCAACCTCTGTGTCAGATTTCAAAAAAACTTTACGGAAAAAGCAAACCGTGCAATAATCTGAGATGGGACTCAGAAAATAAATACAATTATCTGCCATGTTGGTGTCAACAGAAATCAGATATCACATTTTAAATATTCCCTTTGACGTTCTTCATCAGAATGCAGTCCCAGGAATCCTAGTTCCACAATAAATGCTTGATTTGTTCGATAATGTCCATTATTTATGTCCAAGTAGCTACTTTTGTTAGCGCGTTTAGTACACAAATCCAAACGCTCGTGCAGGTCCAGCCGAACTTCAGACGAAAACTTCAAAAACTTATATTACAGGTCGAAGAAACTTGTCAAACTAAGTATAGAATCAATCTTTACGATGTTATCATAAATCTTCAATAAAGTTCCAACTGGAGAATTCCTATGTCTGTAGAGAAGCCGTGGAACACAGGTCTCTCTCATGTGAAATGCACGTGACCAGGACCTGGCTCTCTGCCAGACCACTGACTCATAGAGCTCCCATCTGGTTCCACAACACAGTAGAAGTCTCATTCAAGTTTATAAAGACGGTTGACATCTAGTGGAAACCCTAGGAAGTGCAACTTTATCCATATCCCACTGTGTATTCAATAGGGGCTGGGTTGAAAATCGACCAACCTCAGATTTTCCACTTCGTTTGGATTTCTTCTCAGGTTTTTGTCTGCCATACGAGTTCTGTTATACTCAGACATCATTCAGTTTTAGAAACTTCAGTGTTTTCTATCCAATACTAATAATAATATGCATATATTAGCAACTGAGACTGAGGAGCAGGCTGTTGACTCTGGGCACCTCTGGGCACCTTTCATCCAAGCTACTCAATACTGCCCCTGCAGCCATAAGAAGTTAAAGATTCACTTTTTTTTTTCTCCACCCAGAACCAGAGTCTGTCTCCTCTCTTGGGATAGAGGATGTGAGCCCTCGCTGCCTTATTGGGATGCAAAACTACATTTCTGCTGGAGCATCCATAAGTGATTAGGTGTGATATGCCTGGGCTGGTACACAGTGTCCCTGATCTGGAGGGCAGGCGCTGGGCTGATTCGTAGAGCAACGCACCGCCATGCCCCAATGGGCACTCTGTTGCTACTACCCCAGCCCAGTGTACCTACTGAATCCTTAACACACCTATCCAATCAGGGTTGTGTGGAGCCCCCAGTGCGCTGAGCACATTTATTTTGTTGTATTGGGCAATTCCACAGTAACAGAATTACGCTTTGGCTCTGATTTTTCACTTTAAAATGTATGCCAAACAAAAAACACAATGGGAATTACACCATGGGTTCCTGATAGATAGGGCGACAGGTAGCCTAGTGGTTAGAGCATTGGGCTTGTAACCGAAAGGTCCCCGGTTCAAATACCTGAGCCGTCAAGGTGAAAAATCTCTGTGTCATTTGAGCAAGGCACTTAACCCTAATTTGCACCAGGGGCGCCGTACCACTATGGCTGACCCTGTAAAACACATTTCTCTGCACCTATCATACTACTATGGCTGACCTTGTAAAACAACACCCATCATACTACTATGGCTGACCCTGTAAAACAATACATTTCTCCGCACCTATACGGTGTGTGACACAATATATATATTTTTTATCTGTACTCTATAGAAATGCATAATTATGGTTATCATTCTCCATGGTGATGTATCCTGAATAGGTACACAAAAGTAGAAATATGCAATATCCTTCTTTTGCCTATTTGGGTATTATTCAACACATTTGGCTATTATTGTAATGCGCTCTGCCCCCAAACATAAACAGGAGGGAGGGGGATGCTAACTGGTCATTTATAACAGCAGTCCGGGAAAATGCGGGGACCTCAGAGGAGTAGAGGAGAGGAGGAGGAGGAAGTAGAGGTGGAGGAGGGAGAGGAAGGGGAGGAGTAGAGGGGGGAGGAAGGAGTAGAGGAGTAGAGGAGGAGGAAGGAGAGGAGTAGAGGGGGGGGGGGGAGAGAAGTAGAGGAGGTGGAGGAAGGAGAGGAGTAGAGGAGGAGGAAGGAGAGGAGTAGAGGGGGACGAGGAGGATGAGGAAGGAGAGGAGGACGAGGAAGGAGAGGATGAGGGGGAGGAGGAAGGAGAGGATGAGGGGGAGGAGGAAGGAGAGGAGTAGAGGGGGGGAGGAGGAAGGAGAGGAGGACGAGGAGTAGAGGAGGTGGAGGAAGGAGAGGAGTAGAGGGGGAGGGAGGAGAGGAGTAGAGGAGGTGGAGGAAGGAAGGAGAGGAGTAGTGGAGGAAGGAGAGGAGTAGAGGGGGAGGAGTAGAGGGGGGAGGAAGGAGTAGAGCCCGGGGGGAGGAGGAAGGAGTAGAGCCCGGGGGGAGGAGGAAGGAGTAGAGCCCGGGGGGAGGAGGAAGGAGTAGAGCCCGGGGGGAGGAGGAAGGAGGAGAGCCCGGGGGGAGGAGGAAGAAGGAGAGCCCGGGGGGAGGAGGAAGAAGGAGAGCCCGGGGGGAGGAGGAAGAAGGAGAGCCCGGGGGGAGGAGGAAGAAGGAGAGCCCGGGGGGAGGAGGAAGAAGGAGAGCTGGTGGAGGGTAGATGGCTCAGGTCTAGCTTGAATTTGAAACCTGTCTGGAATCCATTTGAGTATACTAGCGACAAACCGGCGAGGCTATGTGTAGCGTCGCTGGTAGCTCATTTGTAACTAGCCTGTACCATTTGTACAAGTCAGGTTGCTTAGTCACACCTCAGGCCCTGCTCTCATGCTGTGCCGCCAGTTTCTGCTTTCAACACATACACTGCTAGAGTTCTCTGGTTGGTAGAACTAAAGTCCGCTCAGAAAGGTTGATGTAACATATTCATTATATTTGGCAGGTAGTAGTAGTGATGGCACAATTACCGTATAATTGTGTAATCTATGATTCTGGATGAAAACTGTCATAAAAATAATCATCATTACTCGTATTATTATATATTTTTTTGGTGTTTGAGTCAGTTTCTGCGGTAGTGTTGTCACAATAGCGGAACGTTTACTTCGATACCAGGTTTAGTATTACAATACTCGATACCATTGTGATACTCAATAGATTAACTCTCTGTTCAGTTGTTGGGCATCTTGAGTTCAATATCATTACATTATTCAACATTTTACATTAACATTTTTCAGGGACAGACATATATGCATCAATTTGACTTTGGTAAAAATAATCTAACTACGTAATAATTTAGTTGATTGGTAAATCTCTATTGATAAACTGGGTAAATCAAGATGTAGCCTAGGCCTATTAACAGTACAGGTGAATCTGAAGGTTAGCAATGCTAACAAGTACATGTAATATCCCATAGAGAATGCTAACTAAATGCTAATGAACACGTTGCGGACATTTTTACACAGTCTCTGACCTGAAGTATTCACTGTACAGACAACCCAGCTCATAAAGTTATACAAGTAACTACAGTTTGCTGCACGCACAAAACAAATATTTATCCAGGAGGAGATTCTCTGCTGTTACCAAGCGGTGCTTGATTTTGGAAGAAGCTAACCACTTAGCTAGATGGCTAACTAGCTACAAAATTGGCAAACCAAATGCAGAACTGCAGAGCATTTTAGCACATTTTAGTCAGATAACCTAATAGTTGTTATAAGATATCTAGCTGGCAAACATTTACTTGTTAATTCCATACTGTAACTTCTATGCAACATGATTGGGGAGCTAACATGATGCACCCCAGACTCCCAGTGCAGGCTAAGTGGAGCAGGCATGGTGTGCGCTACATTAGGTGGTTGGCTGTGCTGATACAGGCTTGATCCGTGAGACACATTTGACAGAAGTACAGAAAGAGAGAATTCTAGTACCGAACTGGTTTTCTATTAATCGAAGAAGTACCGAAGTTTTGGTATACCGTTCACAACTATAATGTGGTAACATGAACTCTTTACAACGTGATGAAAAGGCGGCAGGGTAGCCTAGTGGTTAGAGCGTTGGACTAGTAATTGGAAGGTTGCAAGTTCAAACCCCGGAGCTGACAAGGTACAAATCTGTCGTTCTGCCCCTGAACAGGCAGTTAACCCACTTGTTCCTAGGCCGTCATTGAAAATAAGAATTTGTTCTTAACTGACTTGCCTAGTTAAATAAAGGTAAAATAAAAAAACAACCAAGGTGTTGTATCAAACAAGTATTTGGTAGTCTAGGCAACCCCCCCCCTCCCTGCAGCAGTACATGCAGTCAGAAGCAGTCACCGCTTTAGGTAGTAGTGTGATTTACTCATCAGTTCAGATGTGCCTCCTATACAGATTCATGCTGAGTGGATGCCCTTTCTGTTGATCTCAACGTAATCCAACCAGCCATGCATACTCACAACACAGCCCAGCCTTCCTAATGTCCATCTGGCAGTTGTTAATTTGATTCCACTAAATACTTTCCCAGACTGCTGCCTCAGGTAATGATTTAACTGGAGGTTCCTGGAGGCGGGTTAAGGGGGTACCTGGGAGACAGAACGATGTGGGGGAACATAGAATGACGTACCTTCTCTACTTTTTACGCATCAGCTCCGTGCAAAATGTAAATTATGCGTCGGAACTCCAGACTTAGATTGGACCAAATTCATTTCATGCCCTCCCTCCGCTAGAGTGTTGACTAGAGGTCGACCGATGAATCGGAATGGCCAATTAATTAGGACCGATTTCAAGTTTTCATAACAATCGGAAATCGGTATTTTTGGGCGCCGATTTGCCATTTTTTTTTAAATACCTTTTATTTAACTAGGCAAGTCAGTTAAGAACAATTAATTAATTTCAATGACGGCCTAGGAACGGTGGGTTAACTGCCTCGTTCAGGGGCAGAACGACAGATCAGCCAGAACGACCTTGTCAGCCCGGGGGATCCAATCTTGCAACCTTTATAGTTAACTAGTCCAACGCAATAACGACCTGCCTCTCTCTCGTTGCACTCCACAAGGTGACCGCCTGTTACGCGAATGCAGTAAGCCAAGGTAAGTTGATAGCTAGCATTAAACTTACCTTATAAAAAAACAATCAATCATAATCACTAGTTAACTACACATGGTTGATGATATTACTAGATATTATCTAGCGTGTCCTGCGTTGCATATAATCTGACTGAGCATACAAGTATCTAAGTATCTGACTGGGCGGTGGTAGGCAGAAGCAGGCGTGTAAACTTTCATTCAAACAGCACTTTCGTGCGTTTTGCCAGCAGCTCTTCGTTGTGCGTCAAACATTGCGCTGTTTATGACTTCAAGTCTATCAACTCCCGAGATGAGGCTGGTGTAACCAAAGTGAAATGGCTAGCTAGTTAGCGCGCGCTAATAGTGTTTCAAACGTCACTCGCTCTGAGCTTTCTAGTAGTTGTTCCTCTTGCTCTGCATGGTTAACGCTGCTTCGAGGGTGGCTGTTGTCGTTGTGTTGCTGGTTCGAGCCAAGGGAGGACCGAGGAGAGGGACGGAAGCTATACTGTTACACTGGCAATACTAAAGTGCCTATAAGAACATCCAATAGTCAAAGGTTAATGAAATACAAATGGTATAGAGGGAAATAGTCCTATAATAACTACAACCTAAAACTTCTTACCTGGGAATATTGAAGACTCATGTTAAAAGGAACCACCAGCTTTCATATGTTCTCATGTTCTGAAACGTTAGCTTTCTTACATAGCACATATTGCACTTCTACTTTCTTCAACACTTTGTTTTTGCATTATTTAAACCAAATTGAACATGTTTCATTATTTATTTGAGGCTAAATTGATTTTATTGATGTATTATATTAAGTTAAAATAAGTGTTCATTCAGTATTGTTGTAATTGTCATTATTAAAAATAAATAAATACAAATTGGCTGATTTTAATCGGTATTTGGTCCTCCAATAATCGTTATCGGCGTTGAAAAATCATAATCAGTCGACCTCTAGTGTTGACCCGAGTGCCCGGGCTTGTCGTTAGGTCTCGCCTATTTGTTCCCCCCTCTTGTTACGTTATCTCACTGTTACAAGAGGCAGGGGGTGAGATTTTACCCCCCTAACTGCATACTGACAGCTATGCCTTGTTCGTGCGTTGCCTGGTTACGACATGCTGGTGGAAAAAATTGTGTAGTGTTTAATGGATTAAAGGCTGTGGCTCGAGGCTCTGTGTGCGCTAGGCGCTTGGCACTGGACTAGTGTGTGTGTGTGTGTAGTAGCGTGGCTGGGCCACACGGGGCAGGGCAGCGTGTCACCAGACATGAAACCTCCCTCACCTCTTTTCTCCTCTTGTGTTAGGATGAGCCCCCATTGGAATATTGGAGGCTGATAGCTGAAAATGACCTCTTCTCCTCAAATCCTCCCCCCTTCCCCTTCCTCTGTTCCTCCTCTTCCACTCCCTCTCTCCCTTTCTATGTTGGTCCCAGAAAGCCTTCTCTTGGCACCGCCTTCATGCCAGCAGGGGCTCATTGACTTAACGTGGATATACACGTTTACACTCTTCTGGTCTCTCGCTCTTTCTCCGTCTTCCTCTCCTTCAAAACCTAGCTCAGCAGCCAATCAGATGTGGATTGTGGAAGGCCCTCTTCCAACTCCCTCTCTCTGCTCTGGTTACGGCTGCGTGAAATGGCCAAAAAATGATATCTAGGTTTTAATTACTTTTCTAAATAAGCTTTGTAGCACAATTTAAAAGGTCAATACACTACATTTCAAACAGTCAGTAATCTATTGAATACAGGGCTTGTAAAAGTATACCTAAGCTTAATATAAGCCTTTAACCATAAGACCCACTAATAATATAACTATTTCATCAGAATAGGTTCACCTGCTTTTTTAGGATGAAGTTTGTCGATAAAAATTCCCTTTTTTGTTACAAATGTAACCACAACCATTAGTGCTAAGTGACTAGTGCTTAAAAAAAAGAAAAACATGTTCGGTTTAATTTGAATTATTAAAAAATAATCAATAATAATCAATCGATTTGCAGTTTAGATATGTTTTATCTTTTTAAACATTAAATTATTCATCACATCTTTGTAGAGCTGCTGTCTGACAAAATCACTATTTTAGTAGTTCTTCAAATAAAAAAAAAGACCTTGTTTTGTGACTGCTGAATACCAACTATCAGTCACTTAGATCATGTATTTTCAGTCAGAGATACATCGGGAAGAAACTGCTATTTATCCCGTCTTGATCACTCATTCTTCTCTCTTACATCGCAGGCGTAAAAAACAACAACATGCCGATCAAGTTTAGATGCGCAATGGATTATGGTCATTGTAGTTAACTACATAGAACATTGGCCTGTTGGAAACTAACTCCCTACTACGTCGCACAGTTCGGGCATATGATCTGACTCACCTTCATGACGACCAGGAATACGACTTTCCTGAAGCGGATCCTGTGTTTTGCCCACCACCCAGGACAATGGATCGGATTCCAGCCGGCGAACCAAAACAACGACACTGTAAAAGGGGCAGACGAAGCGGTCTTCTGGTCAGGCTCCGGAGACTGGCGCACCGCTCCCGAGCATACTACTCGCCAATGTCCAGTCTCTTGACAACAAGCTTGATGAACTCTGCGCAAGGGTAGCATTCCAGAGAGACATCAGAGACTGTAACATTCATTGCTTCACAGAAACATGGCTCACTCGAGACATGCTTTCGGAGTCGGTACAGCCAGCTGGTTTCTTCACGCATCGCGCCGACAGAAACGAGCATCTTTCTGGTAAGAAGAGGGACCGGGGGGGGGGGTATGCCTTATGATTAACGAGACGTGGTGTGATCATAACAACATAACAACATACAGGAACTCAAGTCCTTCTGTTCACCTGACTTAGAATTCCTCACAATCAAATGTTGACCTCATTATCTACCAAGAGAATTCTCTTCGATTATAATCACAGCCATCATCATATTCTCCCCCAAGCAGACGCATCGATGGCCCTGAACAAACTTTATTTCACTCTATGTAAACTGCAAACCACATATCCTGATGCTGCATTCATTGTAGCTGGGGATTTTAACAAGGCTAATCTGAAAACTAGACTCCCTAAATTCTATCAGCATATCGATTGTGCTACCAGGGCTGGTAAAACCCTGGGTCATTGTTATTCTAACTTCCGCGACACATATAAGGCCCTCCCCTGCCCTCCTTTTGGAAAAGCTGACCACGGCTCCATTTTGTTGCTCCCTGCCTATAGACAGAAACTAAAACAAGAAGCTCCTGCGCTCAGGTCTGTACAACGCTGGTCCGACCAATCTGATTCAACGCTTCAAGATTGCTTCGATCACGTGGATTGGAATATGTTCTGCATTGCGTCAAATAACAACATTGATTAATACGCTGTTCGGTGAGCGAGTTTATTAGCAAGTGCATCGCGATGTTGTTCCCACAGCGTCTATTAAAACATTCCCCAACCAGAAACCGTGGGTTGATTGCAGCATTCGCGCAACTGAAAGCGCAAACCACTGCTTTTAACCAAGGCAAGGTGACCAGAAACATGACTGAATACAAACAGTGTAGCTATTCCTTTCGCAAGGCAATCAAACAAGATAAGCGTCAGTATAGAGACAAAGTAGAGTCGCAATTCAACGGCTCAGACACGAGGTATGAGGCAGGGTCTACAGTCAATCACGGGTTACAAAAAGAAAACCACCCCCGTCGCGGACCAGGATGTCCTGCTCCCAGACAGACTAAACAACTTCTTTGCTCGCTTTGAGGACAATACAGTGCCACTGACAAGGCCCGCTACCAAACCCTGCTGACTCTCCTTCACTGCAGCCGACGTGAGTAAAACATTTACACGTGTTAACCCTTGCAAGGCTGCAGGCCCAGATGGCATCCCCAGCCGCGTCCTCAGAGCATGCGCAGACCAGCTGACTGGTGTGTTTATGGACATATTCAATCAATCCTTATCCCAGTCTGCTGTTCCCACATGCTTCAAGAGGGCCACCATTGTTCCTGTTCCCAAGAAAGCTAACTGAGCTAAATGACTAGCACTCACTTCCGTCATAATGAAGTGCTTTGAGAGTCAAGAACCATATCACCTCCACCCTACCTGACACCCTAGACCCACTCCAATTTGCTTACCGCCCCAATAGGTCCACAGACAACGCAATCCCAACCAACACTGCACACTGCCCTAACCCATCTGGACAAGAGGAATTCCTATGTTCCTATGCTGTTCATCGACTACAGCTCAGCATTTAACACCATAGTACCCTCTAGTACCGTCATTAAGCTCGAGACCCTGGGTCTCGACCCGGCCTGTGTAACTGGGTACTGGACTTCCTGACGGGCCGCCCCCAGGTGGTGAGGGTAGGTAACAACATCTCCACCCCGCTGATCCTTAGCACTGGGGCCCCACAAGGGTGCGTTCTGAGCCCTCTCCTGTACTCCCTGTTCACCCACGACTGCGTGGCCATGCACGCCTCCAACTCAATCATCAAGTTTGCAGATGAAACTACAGTGGTAGGCTTGATTACCAACAACAACGAGACGGCCTACAGGGAGGAGGTGAGGACACTGGCTGAGTGTGGTGTCAGTAAAATAACCTCACACTCAACGTCAACAAAACAAAGGAGATGATCGTGGACTTCAGGAAACAGCAGAGGGAGGACCCCCCCTATCCACATCGACGGGACAGTAGTGGAGAGGGTAGTAAGTTTTATGTTCCTCGGCGTACACATCATGGACAAACTGAATTGGTCCACCCACACAGACAGAGTGGTGAAGAAGGCGCAGCGGCGCCTCTTCAACCTCAGGAGGCTGAAGAAATTTGGCTCGTCGCCAAAAGCACTCCCGAACTTTTACAGATGCACAATTGAGAGCATCCGTTCGGGCTGTATCACCACCTGGTACGGCAACTGCTCCGCCCACAACCGTAAGGCTCTCCAGAGGGTAGTGAGGTCTGCACAACGCATCACCGGGGGCAAACTACCTGCCCTCCAGGACACCTACACCACCCGATGTCACAGGAAGGCCATAAAGATCATCAAGGACAACAACCACCCGAGCCACTGCCTGTTCACCCCGCTATCATACAGAAGGCGAGGTCAGTACAGGTGCATCAAAGCAGGGACCGAGAGACTGAAAAACAGCTTCTATCTCAAGTCCATCAGACTGTTAAACAGCCATCACTAACATTGAGTGGCTGCTGCCAACACACTGACTCAACTCCAGCCACTTTAATAATGGAAAAATTGATGTATCACTAGCCACTAAAAAATGCCACTTAATATAATGTTTACATACTCTACATTACTCATCTCATATGTATATACTGTACTCTATACCATATAGTGCACCATGCCATCTTTATGTAATACATGTATCACTAACAGACATCGGTCAATTAGTAAAAAAAATCTGAAATAGAACAGACATTTCGGTTAATTGCTCAGCACTAAGAACCATGCACAATGCATTTCCACTGATAATGACCAACTTCTGGTAGCAGGAATTCTAGAACATGAACACAGGTCTCATGAACAATCTCTCAAGCACAAGTCCACGTGCTAGTGAGTAGCCAGCTAAACGTTGTATTTAAAGTCTAGCCAATGTTGGCAGTTGATGTTACTCTTCAATAACACAAACATCAAATCGGGGTGGAGTAAAATTTAGGTTTATTCAAAGCAGACAAGTCATGCTTGGAAGTAGATGGTATAAGTTCATGCTCCCCTGTCCTCAGTCATTCTCTCCAGTGAACAAAGGAACAGGAAGTAGTTTATAACCCCGCCCTAGCCTGTGGTTGACCAATTAGAAATCCTTGCAATAAAACTGGGCCAATGGCCAAATAACAAGTATCCTATTTCAGGCTCACTGTATAGACAAATTCCTCCCATGGCTCTGACCCATTGCTAATTTAATACCCTATTGCAGAAAAATTTCTCTTTCCATTGATTGTTAGTGCTCTATTGACTATTAGTCCTCTTGACCTTTAGTGCTCGATTGACTATTAGTCCTCTTGACCTTTAGTGCTCGATTGACTATTAGTCCTCTTGACCTTTAGTGCTCGATTGACTATTAGTGCTCGATTGACTATTAGTCCTCTTGACCTTTAGTGCTCTATTGACTATTAGTCCTCTTGACCTTTAGTACTCGATTGACTATTAGTCCTCTTGACCTTTAGTGCTCTATTGACTATTAGTCCTCTTGACCTTTAGTACTCGATTGACTATTAGTCCTCTTGACCTTTAGTACTCGATTGACTATTAGTCCTCTTGACCTTTAGTCCTCCTGACCTTTAGTACTCGATTGACTATTAGTCCTCTTGACCTTTAGTACTCGATTGACTATTAGTCCTCTTGAACTTTAGTACTCGATTGACTATTAGTCCTCTGTCTCTGCGTTGTGTATTTATCTTCAAATTATTATTCTACCAACTTGGATCTATTTGCTTGCTAACAAGGTAGAACAGTTGAACTGTTATGAATACACCCTCTTGCCCATCTCCAACTGTTTGAACAACACGGCCTGTTCATTTTGTTTAGATGTTGAAATCCGAAATGGCCTACCTGGAAAAAGATGATGCTTATTTCTCAGAATGAGAACGAGTTGCCAATTCCTCATGTATAAATTGATATTTGTATGCTTTATTGCACATTCTATAAAACACAGGCTAAACAGTCTGGGGGCTAAAATGCTGCTAGCAGTACCACAATGCCGTGCGCGACAAACAACATTAATAATCCACAGTGATGTTCGTTGATACTCCCGTCTTAGTCGGCTCTGTTCTCAATGTGGGGAGTTAAGAAAGGGTACGTTCTCCTCTATTACAGTAAAATAATGTGTCCATATGACCGATCTCTTTTTTTTAAATGTCGGACCAAACATCAAAATATAAATAGCGAGTTGAAACTGCTTGTTGTCAGAGAGGAAGAAGTGATCTTTCGGTCTCGTTGTTGTGAGTGGCAGGGGGAGGAGGGGCTTGGTGTCTGTGCGAATGGTAGGCGTGGGCGGTATACAGTCCATTCGAAAGGTATCCAGACCCCTTGACTTTTTCCATACTTTGTTGCGGTACAGCCTTGTTTTAAAATTGAGGGGTACAAATCTTTTATTTTTATATTTTTTATATATATATATATATATTTTTACATCTACACACAATACTCCATAATGACAAAGCAGAAACAAATGTATTAAAAATAAACTGATATCACATTTCCATATAGGCCGTCATTGTAAATAAGAATTTGTTCTTAACCTTTTTGCGACGAGCAATCCCGGATCCGGGAGCGTAATCATAGCCTCAAACGAATTAATATAACGCAGCGGACATTAATACCCCTAGAAACTTTTCCTATTCATGAAAATCGCAAATGAAATGAAATAAATATATTCAAACACAAGCTTAGCCTTTTGTTAACAACACTGTCATCTCAGATTTTCAAAATATGCGTTACAGCCAACGCTAGACAAGCATTTGTGTAAGTTTATCATGGCGTTATGCTATGCTAGGCTCTGCTGGCAGCAGGCAACATTTTCACGAAAATAAGAAAAGCAACCAAATTAAATCATTTCCCTTTGAAGAACTTCAGATGCTTTCACTCAGGAGACTCCCAGTTAGATAGCAAATGTTCCTTTTTTCCCAAAATATTATTTTTGTAGGCGAAATAGCTCCCGTTTCTTCATCATGCTTGGCTGAGAAATCAACCGGAAAATGCTACAACTATAAAAAAAAAATTGCTCCATAATATCGACAAACACAGCAAACGTTGTTTAGGATCCATCCTCAAGGTGTTTTTAACATATATATTCGATAATATATCCGTCGAGGCAATTGGTTTCTCATAAGAAGCGATTGGAAAAATGGCTACCTCAGTATTTTATGCAAGATTTTTTGCGGGAGATACCATGTGACCACATGCTATATATGGTCCCTTACGGCTATTCTTCAATGGAAATGCGTAAAAAGACGTCACAATGCTGTAGACACCTTGGGGAATACGTGGAAAACGTAAGCTCATTCGTAGCTCATTCACAGCCATATAAGGAGTCATTGGCATGAGGCGGTTTCAAAAAATGCGGCGCTTCCTGGTTGGATTTTTATCTGGGTTTCGCCTGTAACATCAGTTATGTGGCACTCACAGACAATATCTTTGCAGTTTTGGAAACGTCAGAGTGTTTTCTTTCCAAAGCTGTCAATTATATGCATAGTCGAGCATCTTTTCGTGACAAAATATCTTGTTTAAAACGGGAACGTTTTTTTATCCAAAAATGAAAATACTGCCCCCTAGTTAGAAGATAACTGGCTTGCCTAGATAAACAAAGGTTACACATAAGTATTCAGACCCTTTACTCAGTACTTGAAGCATCTTTGGTAGCGATTACAGCCTCGAGTCCCCCCCCCCCCCCCCCCCCCCAAGAAAATATAAATAACACGTGGCTGGTCACTGCACCATACACAGCTACGGGTGGGGAAAAAAAGAGGGAGCCTGATAGAGAAAGGAGAGGCCACTTCCCGGCATACAGCCAAGAGGCCGCCATGACTGAGGGCAAGGAAATGAGGGGGAAAGAGCAAGGAGACGAGGATGTATGTATGAGACGAGGATATCAGTAGAAGGGATTGCTGCCTGCCAGGCGGCAGGTCGAGCAGGGCTCAGTCACGCATGAATGAGTCCCTGCCTGGCAGGCCCAAGCTTTGCTCTACTCTGAGTGCAGCTAAGGCCCTAGAGTGGTGCTGTAGTGGAAGAATGAGAGGGGATACTCGCGACTTGGCAAGCATGGGGAGCCTGGCGTGTTGAATCAATTTGGCATTGTCTGGATGGATGGCTATATATTTGCTTCTCACAAGAGAGAGTCACGTCTTCGCCGGTGGCAGTCTCCAGGTTGAAACATTTCTCACAGAAGTCACCGGGGTCACTGATGCCAGGAGAGGTGTGACGACTAATGAAAACCTTTAATTGACTAAATTAATGTTACTATGTGAGTTAATTGTCATATTTGGATTGTTTCAAGAGTTCATAAAGAGCTATGAATGTTGATGTGTTTCATTGTACTGTACGTGCTATGGATGTTGATGTGTTTCATTGTACTGTAGGTGCTATGGATGTTTGTTTCATTGTACTGTAGGTGCTATGGATGTTTGTTTCATTGTACTGTGTGTATGAATGAATGAAAAATGTATTTCCGTGTATTTCCGTGTCAAATCGCCAACCCATCCCTTATGGGATTAATTGACACAAAGTGAATTATTGTAACGTTTGTTTGTGTGTTTTTGTCTGGTTAATCATGAGTCTCCATCTTTTACACGAACAGACTGCACATAATAAGCTTGTTCAGTTTCTGCCATCATAATAATATCATCAGTGTATAAAAGGATACTTAGCATTTCATCATACCTTACTCATCTGTTATTTTACCAGGTAAGTTGACTGAGAACACATTCTCAGTTGCAGCAACAACCTGGGGAATAGTTACAGGGGATGAATGAGCCAATTGTAAACTGTGGTTATTAGGTGACCATGATGGTTTGAGGGCCAGATTGGGAATTTAGCCAGGACACCGGGGTTAACACGCCTACTCTTACGATAAGTGCCATGGGATCTTTAATGATCGCAGAGAGTCAGGACACCGGTGTAACGTCCCATCTGAAAGATGGTACCCTACACAGGGCATTGTCCCTAATCACTGCCCTCAGGATCTTTTTTTTTAGACTAGAGGAAATAGTGCCTCCTACTGGCCCTCCAACACCACTTCTAGCAGCATTTGGTCTCCCATCCAGGGACTCACCAGGACCAACCCTGCTTAGCTTCAGAAGCAAGCCAACAGTGGTATGCAGGGTGGTATGCTGCTGGCATGCAATATCGAACTGTTTAATTTATTTAGCTATGGATGGTGTTTCATTGCACTGTAAGTGCTATGGATGTTGTGTTACAAAGACTGTTATTCTTTTCGTCAGACATTCCTTGCTTTATTATTCAGTGAAATGTCCAATGGCTAAAATGTTATTCACAATATACATATCCTAT
The DNA here is from genome assembly GCF_002021735.2 of Oncorhynchus kisutch. Lineage (NCBI taxonomy): Eukaryota > Metazoa > Chordata > Actinopteri > Salmoniformes > Salmonidae > Oncorhynchus > Oncorhynchus kisutch. The sequence continues at coordinate 77,292,642 of NC_034191.2, forward strand.
ATTATAGGTCTCAAACTGTGCATCTTTGATTTAACTTAATCATTTAATGCTAAGACATCGATTGCAAGATATTAGCTCGTTGTCCCTTGGCCTCTTAATGACGGTAAACTTAGACGCGTACATCTTATCGTATTGTGAGTAGTGACGCATGCCTTGCTCCCTAGGCTGTACCCAAAGGATACGATTATGGGCCTATAGTATTCACATAGTAATGGAGTTGGATGGATGGAAGGTAGTTTATTATTGTTATTCTTCCACATTTTTCACACATCTACATAATGGAGACCTCTCATCGTCAGTCGATGGGGATTTCCACCAACCTACATAATGGTTGGATATAAATGGTCATTTATCCAGTCCATTTATCCAGTTGATGGGGATTTTCTATTACGCTACAGTGCTGCCCAGACCTCTGGGACTGGGCTATATGTGGGCCATTACTACCTTCCCCAGACCTAGAGGACAAGGCTCTCTGTGGGCCCTGCCCTTAGTACCCGATCCTGACCAAGGGACTAGGCTATATCTGGGCCATGCCCTTACTACTTTACCCAGGGCTAGGGGACTAGGCTATATGTGGGTCCTTACCCAGGGCTAGTGAACAAGGCTATATGTTGGTCCTTACTACCTGACCCAGGACTAGGGGACTGGGCTATGTGTGGGTCCTTACTACCTTACCCAGGGCGAGGGGACTGGGCTATGTGTGGGTCCTTACTACCTTACCCAGGGCTAGGGGACTAGGCTATATGTGGGTCCTTGCGAGGGGACTAGGCTATATGTGGGTCCTTACTACCTGACACCAGGGCTAGGGGACTAGGCTATATGTGGGTCCTTGCGAGGGGACTAGGCTATATGTGGGTCCTTACTACCTGACCCAGGGCTAGGGGAATAGGCTATATGTGGGTCCTTACCCAGGGCTAGTGAACAAGGCTATATGTGGGTCCTTACTACCTGACCCAGGACTAGGGGACTGGGCTATGTGTGGGTCCTTACTACCTTACCCAGGGCTAGGGGACTAGGCTATATGTGGGTCCTTACTACCTGACCCAGGGCTAGGGGACTAGGCTATATGTGGGTCCTTACCCGGGGCTAGGGGACTAGGCTATATGTGGGTCCTTACTACCTGACCCAGGGCTAGGAGACTGGGCTATGTGTGGGTCCTTACTACCTTACCCAGGGCTAGGGGACTAGGCTCTATGTGGGTCCTTACCCGGGGTGAGGGGACTAGGCTATGTGTGGGTCCTTACTACCTGACCCAGGGCTAGGGGACTGGGCTATGTGTGGGTCCTTACTACCTGACCCAGGGCTAGGGGACTAGGCTATATGTGGGTCCTTACCCGGGGCTAGGGGACTAGGCTATATGTGGGTCCTTATTACCTTACCCCTAACACCTACCCCTCTGTTGTTTTTTTTAGTGAGGCTGGGACTGCCTCATTGCCACAGTTCCGCTGAGTGGTTTATTTTTTTCTCTCTCGACACGATTGAGATTAACAGTAGGGGGAGCCATTTTAGGAAATTAATTAGGAAATAATTCCAATTATACCTCGAGTTGATATTTTGTCATGAGAGCTGTTGTTACCGGGCAGCTTTTGTTGACTTTCATTGACTGTAATTCACTCTGTATGAGAACTGCTGCTAAACAACTTCAATGTAAATGTAGTAATCTACTTGGGTGTAGTCTGCACATGTAGCTTGTTTTATCCAGCCAAGCTCTTTATACACTTGATTCAGCTGATCAAAGTCCATGTGGTCAGGTGATGAGCTGACACATATCCAACATCCTCTTTTAGGGACAGAAACAGACTGGTGTGACTGACCAGCCAGCCACTACCCCTAAAGTCACTCTTATAAGACTGGTCTGAGATCAGATGAGACACGGTGTGTTGTTTTCGTGTAGCCGTAGTCGCTGTGTCTGTGATTCATTTTCCAAGCGGGCAGTGAGTTACCCCCCCAGATCCAGAATAGGAACAGGCTGTGACTGAGACAACTTGTCCCAACCCTGTCTGTCTCTGTCTGTCACACCCATCCTGCTGTTCTGGCAGACACTGAAACATGACAGACTAGTCTCGTCTCAACACTGTTAGCCTAAATGATTTAATCTCTTTCCTCAGTTTATCTTCAATGATCACTGATGGGCGACAGGTTTGGAACCTAGATTTCCATCATAGTGCCTTGACATGCCATGTTGGTTCAGAGCAGTGCTGTTTAACTTAATTACAACATTTCTCATGTTTTATGATAGGAGGGGAAGCAAGGAAGTTCAGGTCTATTGGGCTCTAGAGCCAAGGTGTCTTTCCCATGACCATAAATATACACTGGAGTTGCTTACCAAGACAACAGTGAATGTTCCGGAGTGGCCTAGTTACAATTTTGACTTAAATATTCTTGTCTAGAAATGATCAACAACCAACTTGAGAGAAATTGAAGAATTTGTATGATAATGTGCATATATTGTACAATCCAGGTTTGCAAAGCTCTTACATGCTGATCTGCAAAATACATTTACACATGTTATTTAGTCATTCCATCCAAACTGCTCACGAGGGTCTGCTTAGCCAGGAACTAAAATAGAACTTGGTCTTATTGTTATCATGTATTTTATGTGGTACTTTTTTACCCCTTTTTCTCCCCAATTTTGTGATCTCCAATTGGTAGTTAGTCTTGGCCCATCGCTGCAACTCCTGTACGGTCTCGGGAACGGCGACGGTCGAGAGTTATTCGTCCTCTGAAACACGACACTGCTCGCTTAACCCGGATGCCAGCCGAAACCAATGTGTCGGTGAAACACCGTGTCAGCGTGCATGTGCACGGGCCGCCACAGGAGTTGCTAGAGTGCGATGGGACAAGGACATCCCGGGCCGGCTCCCCTAATCTGAACGACGCTGGGCCGATTGTGCGCTGCCTCATGGGTCTCCCTGTCGCTGGATCTTTGTACATAAAAAATCTAAAAAACTCATTTTTCAACCACTCCACAAATTTCTTGTTAAAAAACCATTGTCTTGCCAAGTCGTTTAGGACATCTACTTTGTGCATGACACAAGTCATTTTTCCAACAGTTGTTTACAGACAGATTATTTCACTTGTAATTCACTGTATCACAATTCCAGTGGGTCAGAAGTTTACATACACGAAGTTGGCTATGCCTTTATACAGCTTGGAAAATTCCAGAAAATGATGTCATGGCTTTAAAGCTTCTGATAGGCTAATTGACATCATTTGAGTCAATTGGAAGTGTACCTGTGGATGTATTTCAAGGCCTACCTTCAAATGTAGTGCCTCTTTGCTTGACATCATGGGAAAATCTAAAGAAATCAGCCAAGATCACCTCAGAAAAAATATTGGACACCTCCACAAGTTTGGTTCATCCTTGGAAGCAATTGCCAAACGCCTGAAGGTACCACGTTCATCTGTACAAACAATAGTACGCAAGTATATACACCATGGGACCACGCAGCCGTCATACCGCTCAGGAAGGAGACGCGTTCTGTCTCCTAGAGATGAACGTACTTTGGTGCGAAAAGTGCAAGTCAATCCCAGAACAACAGCAAAGGACCTTTTGAAGATGCTGGAGGAAACAGGTACAAAAGTATCTATATGCACAGTAAAACGAGTCCTATATCGAAATTACCTGAAAGGCCGCTCAGCAAGGAAGAAGCCACTGGTCCAAAACCGTCATTAAAAAAGCCAGACTACGGTTTGCAACTGCACATGGGGACAAAGATCGTACTTTTTAGAGAAATGTCCTCTGGTCTGATGATTAAAAAAAAAATTTGAACTGTTTGGCCATAATGACCATCGTTATGTTTGGAGGAAAAAGGGGGAGGCTTGCAAGTCGAAAAACACCATCCCGACCGTGAAGCACGGAGGTGGCAGCATCATGTTGTGGGGGTACTTTGCTGCAGGAGAGGGACTGGTGCACTTCACAAAATAGATGGCATCATGAGGTAGGACAATTATGTGGATATATTCAAGCAACATCTCAAGACATCAGTTAGGAAGTTAAAGCTTGGTTGCAAATGGGTCTTCCAAATGGACAATGTCCCCAAGCATACTTCCAAAGTTGTGGCAAAATGGCTTAAGGACAACAAAGTCAAGGTATTGGAGTGGCCATCACAATGCCCTGACCTCATTCCTATAGAACATTTGTGGGCAGAACTGAAAAAGTGGGTGTGAGCAAGGAGGTCTACAAACCTGACTCAGTTACACCAGCTTTGTCAGGAGGAATGGGACAAAATTCACCCAAGTTGTTGTGGAAGGCTACCCGGAACGTTTGAGCAAAGTTTAACAATTTTAGGGCAATGCTACCAAATACTAATTGAGTGTATGTAAGTGTCTGACCCACTGGGAATGTGATGAAAGAAATAAAAGCTGAAATAAATAATTCTCTCTTTTTTTAGAATATTATTCTGACATTTCACATTCTTGAAATAAAGTGATAACTTACCTAAAACAGGATTTTTTTTTGTTGCTAGGATTAAATATCTGGAATTGTGAAAAACTGAGTTTAAATGTATTTAAACTTCTGACTTCAACTGTAGCTAAATGTCCATGAATGTTTCGTATGTGTTTCGACCTGTCCCCAAATTAATATAGTTTCACCCTGTGTATCCTGATCGCGTCTTTTGAGTAAATGAACTAACAATGAAAAAGCAAGGTATTTTTGATGTAGCTACATTTCCTTATGTTTTTTTTGCTAGAAGTTACTATTTTAACTTGCTACCAGGTTAAAAACTAAACCAGACGGAGCACTCTGCTGTTTGTGAATGAGGGAATCTGATTTATCAAGATGATAGAAAATATTTATTATCTGTGTGGAGAAGTGCAAACTGAAGCACAGCCATTTTACATTCATGAAATTACAATAGACGTGGTAAAGAGTTCAATGGAACGCAGACTGTGGGGGTTCAAAGAAGGACGCCGGAAGGGCACACCATTCAACAAATCGGATCTAACACAGTGGATTACCGTCAAATCTGTCACGATTGGTGTACAGTCGTGGCCAAAAGTTGAATGACACATTCATTTTCACAAAGTCAGCTGCCTCAGTTTGTATGATATGCAATATGCATATGCTCTAGAATGTTATGAAGAGTGATCAGATAAATTGCAGTTAAATGCAAAGTCCCTCTTTGCCATGCAAATAAACTGAATCACCAACACAAACATTTCCACTGCTTTTCAGCCCTGCCACAAAAGGAGCAGCTGACATGTCAGTGATTCTCTCGTTAACACAGGTGTGAGTGTTGACGAGGACAAGGCTCTGTCATGCTGATTGCGTTTGAGTAACAGACTGGAAGCTTCAAAAGGAGCGTGGTGCTTGGAATCATTGTTCTTCCTCTATCAAACATGGTTACCTGCAAGGAAACACGTGCCGTCGTCATTGCTTTGCACGAAAAGGGCTTCACAGGCAAGGATTTGCTGCTAGTAAGATTGCACCTAAATCAACCATTTATCGGATTATCAAGAACTTCAAGGAGAGCGGTTCAGTTGTTGTGAAGAAGGCTTCAGGGCGCCCAAGAAAGTCCAGCAATCGCCAGGACCGTCTCCTAAAGTTGATTCAGCTGCGGGATCGGGGCACCAGCAGTACATAGCTTGCTCAGGAATGGCAGCAGGCAGGTGTGAGTGCATCTGCACGCACAGTGAGGTGAAGACTTTTGGAGGATGGCCTGGTGTCAGGAAGGGCAGCAAAGAAGCCTCTTCTCTCCAGGGAAACATCAGGGACAGACTGATATTCTGCAAAAGAGAAACTTCTCCCAACCATCCAGGAACAATGCCTTTTCCAGCATGATGGAGCACCTTGCAATAAGGCAAAAGTGATAACTAAGTGGCTGCTGGGTCCATGGCCAGGAAACTCCCCATTAGCTGCTGCCTTGGCAACAGCTAATGGGGTTCCATAGTAAATACAAAAACAAAATATAGAACAGTACATCATAACATTATTACACCCCTACATATCTAGAATACAAAATGTATAATACATATATAATTATACTCATTTTTTACCTCAACATAGTGTGAAACAATAGCTTACATATAGGCTCATTTTCCTGGGGGGCAATGCGGAGACTCTGGATCTTTCCCTGACACATTTCCATCGCATTTCAATCATTTTGGTTGAGTTCCCTTGACCGCTGTACCACATCTGCACTGAGAGTGAAACACATTAGGAACACCTGCTCTTTCCATGACACAGATTGACCATGTGAATTCAGGTCAAGGCCATGCTCCCTTATTGGTGTCACCTGTTAAATCCACTTCAATCAAGTAAAAAAAATGTAGTGTTGCATGCACAAGTACAGTGAAATGCCTTTCTTGCAATCAATGTAGATGATTAGGGTGGAGACTGGTTAAATAACTGTATATATCCCTCCCCCCTTTCACTAACAACCATACCATTAGACTAGGAACTTGACTGGACTCTATGTAAATTGGAAACCGTATATCTTGAGGCTGCATTTTGTTGTAGCTGGGGATTTTAACAAAGCATATTTGAGAACAAGGCTACATAAATTCTATCAGCATTTTTTTTAAATTTTTTTTTTACCATTATTTTACTAGGCAAGTCAGTTAAGAACAAATTCTTATTTTCAATGACGGCCTAGGAACAGTGGGTTAACTGCCTGTTCAAGGGCAGAACGACAGATTTTGTACCTTGTCAGCTCGGGGATTTGAACTTGCAACCTTTCGGTTACTAGTCCAATGCTCTAACCACTAGGCTACACTGCCACCCCGGCATATTGATTGCACTACGCAACCAGTGCTACTCTAACTTATGCGATGCATACAACCCCCCCCCCCCCCCCCCCCCCCCTTGCTCCCACTGCCTTATTGGCAGAAACTCAAACATGATGTAGCAGTGACGATTATAACGCTGGTCTGACCAATCAGAAACCACTCTTCAAGATTGTTTTGATCAGGCGGACTGGAATATGTTCCGGTCAGCCTCAGAGAACATCATCGACCTATACACTGACTCGGTGAGTGAGTTTATAAAGAAGTGCATTGGAGATACTCACTGTACTCACTGTGACTAAAACCTACCCTAAGCAGAAACCCTAGATGGATGGTGGCATTCGCGCAAAACTGAAAGCGCAAACCACCGCATTTGACTATGTAAAGGGGTCTAGAAACTTGGGTGAATATAAACAGTGTAGTTATTCCCTCCGCAAGGCAATCAAACAAGCGAAATGCTGGTACAGGCACAAGTTGGAGTCGCAATTTGACGGCTCAGACACAAGACATATGTGGCGGGGTCTACAGGAAATCACGGACTACGTCACGCTTCCAGACAAACTAAACACCTTATTTGCCTGCTTTGAGGATAATACAATGCCACCGTCGCGGCTCGCTAACAAGGACTGCACCCCCCCCCCCCTCCTTCTCAGTGGCTGACGTGAACAAAGCATTTAAACGTGTTAACCCTCGTAAGGCTGCTGACCCTCAACGCTGGGGCCCCACAAGGGTGCATGCTCACCCCTCTCAGGTACTCCCTGTTCACCCACAACTGCGTGGCCATGCATGCCTCCAACTCAATCATCAAGTTTGCAGACGACACAACAGTAGTGAGGTTGATTACCAACAACGACGAGACGGCCTACAGGGAGGAGGTTGTGGTGTGAGGAAAACAACCTCTCACTCAATGTCAACAAAACAAAAGAGATGATCGTGGACTTCAGGAAACAGCAGAGGGAGCACCCCCGTATCCACATCGACGTGACAGTAGTGGAGAGGGTAGTAAGTGTTAAGTTCCTCGGCGTTCACCTCACAGACAAACTGAAATGGTCCACCATCAGACAGTGTGGCGAAGAAGGCGCAACAACGCCTCTTCAACCTAAGGAGGCTGAAGAAATTTGGCTTGTCACCCAAAACCCTGACAAACCTTTACAGATGCACAATCGAGAGCATCCTGTCGGGCTGTATCACAAACTACCTGCCCTCCATGATACCTAGAGCACCCAATGTCACAGGAAGGTCAAAAAGATCATCAAGGACAACAACCACCTGAGCCACTGCCTGTTCACACCGCTACCATCCAGAAGGTTAGGTCAGTACAGGTGCATCAAAGCTGGGACCGAGAGATTGAAAAACAGCTTCTATCTCAAGGCCGTCAGACTGCTAAACAGCAATCACTAACTCAGAGAGGCTGCTGCCTACATTGAGACCCAATCACTGGTCACTTTAATACATTGATCACTAGTCACTGTAAACAATGCGCTTTAATAATGTTTACATATCTTACAGTATTACATGTGATATGAGTAATGTATGTATTTTATACCATCTATTGCACCTTCCCTATGCCGCTCAGCCATCGCTCATCCATATAAACGCATCCATATAAACCAAATGACTTCACAGATCTTCTTTGTGAAGGCTTTAAACACGGTTTCCCATGCTTGTTCAATGAATCATAAACAATTAATGAACATGCACCCGTGGAACGGTCGTTAAGACACTAACAGCTTACAGACGGTAGGCAATTAAGGTCACAGTTATGAACATTTAGGACACTAAAGAGGCCTTCCTACTGACTGAAAAACACCAAAAGAAAGATGCCCAGCGTCCCTGCTCATCTGCGTGAACGTGCCTTAGGCATGCTGCAAGGAGGCATGAGGACTGCAGATGTGGCCAGGGCCATAAATTGCAATGTCCGTATTGTGAGACGGCAGCGCTACAGGGAGACAGGACGGACAGCTGATCGTCCTCGCAGTGGAAGACCACGTGTAACAACACCTGCACAGGATCGGTACATCCGAACATCACACAGGTACAGGATGGCAACAACAACTGCCCGAGTTACACCAGGAACGCACAAGAGTTGAGAGAGGCTGAACTGAGGGCTTTTAGGCCTGTTGTAAGGCAGGTCCTCATCAGACATCTCCGGCAATCGAGGTGGAGGGTCCGTCATGGTCTGGGGCGGTGTGTCACAGCATCATCGGACTGAGCTTGTTGTCATTGCAGGCAATCTCAAAGGTGTGCGTTACAGGGAAGACATCCTCCTCCCTCATGTGGTACCCTTCCTGCAGGCTTATCCTGACATGACCCCCCCAGCATGACAATTCCACCAGCCATACTGCTCGTTCCGTGCAAGATTTCCTGCAAGACCGGAATATCAGTGTTCTGCCATGGCCAGCGAAGAGCCCGGATCTCAATCCCATTGAGCATAGGGCCATTCCCCCCAGAAATGTCCGGGAACTTGCATGTGCCTTGGTGGAAGAGTGGGGTAACATCTCACAGCAAGAACTGACAAATCTGGTGCAGTCCATGAGGAGATGCACTGCAGTTCTTAATGCAGCTGGTGGCCACACCAGATACTGACTGTTACTTTTGATTTTGATCCCCCCCCCCCCTTGTTCAGGGACACATTATTCCATTTCTGTTAGTCACATGTCTGTGGAACTTGTTCAGTTTATGTCTCAGTTGTTGAATCTTGTTATGTTCTTTTGAATATTTACTCATGTTAAGTTTGCTGAAAATAAATGCAATTGACAGTGAGAGGATGTTTCTTTTTTTGCTGAGTTTACTTAATTTGTACATATCTTTCACCCTTTTTTAGATTTGTGTGTATTTGGTAGTTGTTGGGGAATTGTTAGATTACTTATTAGATATTACTGTTGGAACTAGAAGCACAGTCATTTCCCTACGCTCGCATTAACATCTGCTAACCATGTGTATGTGACCAATACAATTTTGTTTGATTTTGAACCTTTTAGCAGAGGTAGAGAGATGTTTTTCATCTGCAAGTGCCCTGTCTGCAAAAAGGCTGAGCAAGGAAGCTGGCTTAGAGGCAGTGAGCCCACGGGTGGTGAGGTGGATCACCTTGGAGACCAGCTAACATTGTTGAAGACTTGTTTATTGTAGCAAACTGGGCTGAGTTTTTTTTGTTTTGCACTGTAGCTATTTATCTGTTGTTTTTAGCTGTAAACTCACTCAGAACACGTATCGTGTACACACACACCCACGCTGTTATGTGATATTGCACTCTGGTATTTTATCATACGCTTTGTTGAGTTTCTTTTTGTAGGGTAGAAATCATTCTGGAGTCATTTTTTTGGGGGGGTATTAATTAGAGGTCGACCGATTTTATAATTTTTGATATCCGATACCGATTTTATTGGAGGACCAAAAAATGCTGATTTGACGATTTTTAACATGCCTATTTAAAAAATAATAATGACAATTACAACAATACTGAATGAACAATGAACACTTTTTTATTTTAACTTAATATAAAACATAAATCAATCAATTTGGTCTCAAATAAATAATGAAACATGTTCAATTTGGTTTAAATTTGGCAAAAACCCAGTGCTGGAGAAGAAAGTAAAAGTGCAATATGTGCCATGTAAAAAAAAAAGCTAACGTTTCAGTTCCTTGCTCAGAACATGAGAACATATGAAAGCTGGTGGTTCCTTTTAACATGGGTCTTCAATATTCCCAGGTAGGACGTTTTAGGTTGTAGTTATTATAGGACTATTTCTACCATGTGTTTTTCATAGACCTTTGACTATTGGATGTTCTTATTGGCACTATAGTACTGCCAGCCTAATCTCTGGAGTTGATAGGCTTGAAGTCATAAACAGAGCTGTGCTTCAAGTATTGCTAGGAGCTGCTGGCAAACGCAGGAAAGTGCTGTTTGAATGAATGCTTATGAGCCTGCTGCTGCCTACCACCACTCAGTCAGATTGCTATATCAAATCATAGACTTGATTATAATATAATAAACACACAGAAATACGAGTCTTAGGTCATTAATATGGTCGAATCTGCAAACTATCATTTCGAAAACAAAACGTTTATTCTTTCAGTGAAATATGGAACAGTTCCGTATTTTATCGAACGGGCGGCAACCCGAAGTCTAAATATTGCTGTTACATTGCACAACCTTCAATGTTATGTCATAATTATATAAAATTCTGGCAAATTAATTAGTCTTTGTTAGGAAGAAATGGTCTTCACACAGTTTGCAATGAGCCAGGCGGCCCAAACTGCTGCATATACCCTGACTCTGCTTACACTAAACGCAAGAGAAGTGACACAATTTCCCCAGTTAATATTGACTGCTAACATGAAATTCTGTAAACTAAATATGCAGGTTTAAAAAAATATATTTGTGCATTGATTTTTAAGAAAGGCATTTATGTTTATGGTTAGGTACATTAGTACAACGATTGTGGTTTTTGCGAATGTGGTTTTCTCAAATTTTCGCGAATGTGCTTTTGTTAAATCATCACCCGTTTGGCGACATTGAAGTAGGTTGTGATTCGATGATAAATTAACAGGCACCGCATTGATTACATGCAACGCAGGACAAGCTAGTTAACCTAGTAATATCATCAACCATGTGTAGTTAACTAGTGATTACGTGAAGATTGATTGTTTTTTATAAGATAAGTTTAATGCTAGCTAGCATTTTACCTTGGCTCCTTGCTGCACTCGCGTAGCAGGCGGTCAGCCTGCCCCCCAGTCTCCTTGTGGACTGCAATGTAATCGGCGTCCAAAAATGGCAATTACCGATTTGTTATGAACTTGAAATCGGCCCTAATTAATCGGTCATTACAATTAATCGGTTGACCTCTAGTATTCATCTCTCTCCTTTGTCCTGTCTCTTGTTCCCTCCCCTCCCTCCCCTGTCTCTCTACCTGAAACTCTATGTTCCATCACTCTTCTCCCTCCAGCCCTGCAGTGCTATTGCCAGCGCTGTCTCAACTCTACGTGCACCACGGACGGTCTGTGCTTCGTGACGGTCATGAAGTCTGGCAGCCGGCTCACCACCGAGCGCAGCATGTGCGTGCACGAGAGCGAACTGATCCCCCGCGACCGCCCCTTCATCTGCGCGCCCTCCACCAAGGACGACACAGGCATCTACCCAATGTGCTGCGCCTCCGACTGGTGCAACAAGAACCCCAACCTCAGCGTCTTCCCAGGTCCGTCCCCGTCTCTCACTGTCAGTCAGTCCCTTCCCTCATGGGTGCATCTCAAGAGAGCAGAGATCTGACCCCTGATAAGTAACTTAGTGCAGTTAGCCAGTCCCTATACCAATGTAGTGCAGTTAGCCAGTCCCTATACCAACGTAGTGCAGTTAGCCAGTCCCTATACCAACGTAGTGCAGTTAGCCAGTCCCTATACCAACGTAGTGCAGTTTGCCAGTCCCTATTACAAATGCATTTATCTTTAGTATTGTGATCCAGCTATGTTGTTGCAGTTATTAGGAGTGGACTGCTATCTATGGCAATTCATCAAGGATAGAAACAACCGATTGGATTGATATTCATTGCAGTTTGAGTGAGGTGCTGTGTGCTCTATTACTGGACTAATTTGTACCTCTGCATCCTTACCCCTGATTGGTGTATCTATAAATATTGAGATCATTTTGTCACGAATCTTCATGTTCAAGGTTGATTCATTTGATTATAGATACACTTTGTATTCAAGTCACGGGTCAATTGTGTTGTTCAGTTGGGAGGCAGATATATTAACCGTCCTATAAGACTGTTAATATAAGCATCTCACACACACACACACACACACGTCCCTTATTATGTATGTTATTTCCTTGCCAATCTTGAGTAGCCTTACCTATCAATTATAATAATCATACCACCCTTCTGTCTGGCCATTCCGACGACGCCATCAAAAATCTTTACAACTGCCCTCTGCACAGAAATCATACTATTCGAATTATGACAGAAATAACCGTCTGGGAATTAGGGATATGCACGGTTATTTGTATTTGCCGAACTGACATTGGTATTTGAATACTTGTGATTATTTATTTTTGTTAATTTTGACACTGAATAGTATTTTTTTCAAGGTATTTTATATTCAAGATATTTTAACTTTATTTAAGCAGGGAGTCACCATTGAGACCAGGGTCTCTCTCACAAGGGAGCCCTACGTAAACAATTGAATATGATATACCATATTAAAACCCAGGCCCTGCATGTCCCCAGGCACCCTCATTTGTTGACTTCTGTGATCGGAAAAGCCTTGGTTTCATTCATGTCAACATCAGAAGCCTCCTCCCTAAGTTTGTTTTACTCACTGCCTTAGCACACTCTGCCAACCCTGATGTCCTTGCCATGTCTGAATCCTGGCTTAGGAAGGCCACCAAAAATTCTGAAATTTCCATACCCAACTATAACATTTTCCGTCAAGATTGCAACTCCTCCCCCTTTGGCAGTTCTGTCTACTGCAGAGATAGCCTGCAAAGTAATGTCATACTTTCCAGGTCCATGCCCAAAAAGTTCGAACTACTAATTTAAAAAATTACTCTCCTGAAATAAGTCTCTCACTGTTGCCGCCTGCTACCGACCCCCCTCAGCTCCCAACTGTGCCCTGGACACCATTTGTGAATTGATCACCCCCCCCCATCTAGCTTCAGAGTTTATTCTGTTAGGTGACCTAAACTGGGATATGCTTAACACCCCGGCAGTCCTACAATCTAAGCTAGATGCCCTCAATCTCACACAAATCATCAAGGATCCCACCAGGTACAACCCTAAATCTGTAAACAAGGGCACCCTCATAGAGACGTTATCTTGACCAACTGGCCCTCCAAATACACCTCTGCTGTCTTCAACCAGGATCTCAGCGATCACTGCCTCATTGCCTGTATCCGCTACGGGTCCGCAGTCAAACGACCACCCCTCATCACTGTCAAACGCTCCCCAAAACACTTCTGCGAGCAGGCCTTTCTAATCGACCTGGCCCGGGTATCCTGGAAGGAAATCGACCTCATCCTGTCAGTTGAGGATGCCTGGTCATTCTTTAAAAGTAACTTCCTCACCATTTTAGATAAGCATGCTCCGTTCAAAAAATGCAGAACTAAGAACAGATATAGCCCTTGGTTCACTCCAGACCTGACTGCCCTCGTGCAGTTAATACAGGTAATGAGTGGAGAACAGGAGGGCTTCTTAAAGAAAAACTAACAGGTCTGTGAGAGCCGGAATTCTTACTGGTTGGTAGGTGATCAAATACTTATGTCATGCAATAAAATGCAAATTAATTACTTAAAAATCATACAATGTGATTTTCTGGATTTTTGTTTTAGATTCCGTCTCTCACAGTTTAAGTGTATCTATGATAACAATTACAGACCTCTACATGCGTTGTAAGTAGGAAAACCTGCAAAATCGGCAGTGTATCAAATACTTGTTCTCCCCACTGTATATGGGATGATAAATAACATTGTGTCTGCTTCAAGTCAGATAGCCGAGTTGCCTTGGCTACTGGTTCTGTCTCTGCCTCCGTCGACTCGCTCCAATCTCATAGCGGGCCATCTGCAGCAGCCTCTCTCTGCACAGCAGCTCTCAGGTAAAAAATGTACGTTTAAAAAAAAAATAATACACGTGAACTCTTTGGTTAACTATTTAACTAACTACACTGAATAAAAAATATAAATGCAACATGTGAAGTGTTGGTCCCATGTTTTATGAGCTGAAATAAAAGATCCCAGTATTTTTCCATACACACACAAAGCTAATTTCTCAACTTTTTGCCTCAAATGTGTATACATCCCTGTTAGTGCGCATTTCTCATTTGGCAAGCTTATCCATCCACTTGACAGCTGTGAAATATCAAGAAGCTGATTAAACAACATGATCATTACTTGTTGTTTTTTTGTCAGGGACAGCCCATCTTTGTCGCCCAACAGACTGTTCTTTCGACCAATCGATTGGTAGAAATGTTTAAACGTGTATTTTTCCATACGTAGACACATCCTATGTATTTTAATCAAATCAACTATATTAAATGAGCTTGTCTGATGCTTTAAGCCAACTGTTTGATGAAATAACTAACACACACAAATGGCTAGAGGGAGTCCACCCGCAATTGATTTTTATTCTGCTGGGCCTGACTTGGACTTGCTGCACTGTGTTAAAAAAAATACAGTGATTAACTGTGACTAGCACCCGTTCTTTCTCTCTCTCCTCCCTGCTGCAGCGTCCACCAGTGAACATTTACAACGTGTATTGTGCTGTCCGTGTTGCTGAAACATTACAGACATTTCTGACTGAAGTTCTGTTACGTTAATCCCTCATTTGTTTAGGATAAACATTTCCTAGTCCCTCAACCCTTGCTCTCTTTACGTGACACGTATGTAGGGCTGACGTCATTTAGTTGTTTGGTCGATTTGGCTGTTGGTAGACTTAGATTATTTTAGTTGAGCAGTGGCACATATATTTATTTTAAATTATGGCACACGAGACAGCTGTCTCATGGACTTTGTAGATGAGAAATTATGGTAATTAAGGATACATGTACTACTGGTGATACGGGTGTGCCCCCGCGACTAGAATGGACTAGCCCACTGCGGAGGCCGCGGGGGCACACCAGTATCACCAGTAGTACATTTATCCTTCATTACAATCATTTCTCTTCTACAAAGTTTATTTGGTTATGGGAATTTGTTATTTATGTTAACCTCTCTGGGATATGTGGCTAGCATCCCACCTCGCCCAACAGCCGGTGAAATCGCAGGGCGCCAAATCCAAAACAACAGAAATCTCATAATTAAAACTCCTCAAACATACACGTATTTTACACAATTTTAAAGATAAACTTCTTGTAAATCCAGCCACAGTGTCCGATTTCAAATAGGCTTTACGGCAAAAGCACACAAAACAATTATGTAAAAAGAAACCATAAAGCCATTTTCCAGCCAAGGAGAGCCTTCACAAAAGTCAGAAATGGTGATTAAATTAATCACTAACCTTTGATCTTCATCAGATGGCACTCACATGACATGTTACACAATAAATGTGTATTTTGTTCGATAAAGTTCATCTTTATGTCCAAAAACCTCATTTTAAATTGGCGCGTTATGTTCAGAAATGCATTGTCTCAAACAAACATCCAGTGAAAGTGCAAAGAGCCACATCAAATTATAGAAATACTCATAATAAACATTGATAAAAGATACAAGTGTTATGCATGGAAATATAGATAAACTTCTTCTTAACCTCTAGCGTCGAGCAACCTCTAGCGGGAGCGTAATCATAGCCTCAAGCTCATTACCATAACGCAACGTTTCATATTCATGAAAATCGCAAATGAAATAATAATAATAATAATAATAATATTGAAACACAAGCTTAGCCTTTTGTTAACAACACTGTCATCTCAGATTTTCAAAATATGCTTTTCAACCAAAGCTACACAAGCATTTGTGTAAGAGTATTGATGGCCTAGCATAGCATTAAGCCTAGCATTCAGCAGGCAACATTTTCACAAAAACAAGAAAAGCATACAAATAAAATAATTTACCTTTGAAGAACTTCGGTTGTTTTCAATGACGAGACTCTCAGTTAGATAGCAAATGTTCATTTTTTCCAAAAATATTATTTGTGTAGGAGAAATAGCTCCGTTTTGTTCATCACGTTTGACTAAGAAAAGAACCTGAAAATGCAATCACTACAACGGCAAACTTTTTTCCAAATTAACTCCATAATATCGACAGAAACATGGCACACGTTGTTTAGAATCAATCCTCAAGGTGTTTTTCACATATCTATTCGATGATGAATCATTCGTGGCAGTTGGTTTCTCATCAGAAGCAAATGTAAAAATACTGCAGCTGGAGATTACACAATAATTGCGACGGAGGACACCAAGCGACCACCTGGTAGATGTAGTCTCTTATGGTCAATCTTCCAATGATATGCCTACAAATACGTCACAATGCTGCAGACACCTTGGGGAAAACGTGGAAACCGTAAGCTGACTCCTAGCTCCTCCACAGCCTTATAAGGAGTCATTGCCATGAGGCGGTTTCAAAAAATGCGGCACTTCCTGATTGGATTTTTATCTGTTTTTTTTTCTCTGTAACATCAGTTCTGTGGCACTCACAGACAATATCTTTGCAGTTTTGGAAACGTCAGAGTGTTTTCTTTCCAAAGCTGTCAATTATATGCATAGTCGAGCATCTTTTTGTGACAAAATATATTTTTTAAAACGGGAACGTTTTTCATCCAAAAATTTAAATAGCGCCCCCTATATCCAAGAAGTTAATGCAACCGCTGTGTCAGATTTCAAAAAGGCTTTACGGCGAAAGCACACCTTGCGATTATGTTAGGTCAGCACCTAGCCACAGATAAACATACAGCCATTTTCCAAATAAGGAGAGATGTCACAAAAGTCAGAAATAGCATTATATATATTCACTTACCTTTGATGATCTTCATCAGAATGCACTTCCAGGAATCTCAGTTCCACAATAAATGTTTGTTTTGTTCGATAAAATTCATCATTTATGTCCAAATACCTCCTTTTTCTTTGAGTGTTTAGTTCACAAATCCAAACTCACGAGGCGCAGGCAAGTTCAGACGAAAAGTCCAAAAAGTTATATTACAGTTCGTAGAAACATGTCAAACGATGTATAGAATCCATTTTTAGGATCTTTTTATCATACATTTTCAATAATGTTTCAACCGGACAATTCCTTTGTCTTTAGAAATGCAATGGAACGCAGCTAACTCTCACGGGCACGCGCGAGACTGACCTCATTGCTTTCTGCCAGACACCCAGTTGAAACAGCTCTCATTCTCTCCCCCTTCACAGTAGAAGCCTCAAACAAAGTTTTAAAGACTGTTGACATCTAGTGGAAGCCTTAGGAAGTGCAATATGACCCGACAGACACTGTATATTCGATAGGCAATGAGTTGAAAAACTACAAACCTCAGATTTCCCACTTCCTGGTTGGATTTTTTTCTCAGGTTTTTGCCTGTCATATGAGTTCTGTTATACTCATTTAAAGAGTTTTTTTTTTTTTGAAACTTCAGAGTGTTTTCTATCCAAATCTACTAATTATATGCATATTCTAGCTTTTGGGCCTGAGTAGCAGGCAGTTTACTCTGGGCACCTTATTATCCAAGCTACTCAATACTGCCCCCCAGTCCCAAAGAAGTTAATGAGTTCAATATATTATTATTATTATTATTATTACAGTCTTCATTGTAGGAGTGGACACATTATTTGCAGAGCATACAACCTAGGCGACACTTGGTTTATTTCATTCCATTTACGAGTTGCCCATTTATTCATTGTCTTCTGTTTGGCGAGCTCCTGTCAATCTTGAGTAAGGACAAATCAAATCAAATGTATTTATATAGCCCTTCGTACATCAGCTGATATCTCAAAGTGCTGTACAGAAACCCAGCCTAAAATCCCAACAGCAAGCAATGCAGGTGTAGAAGCACGGTGGCTAGGAAAAACTCCCTAGAAAGGCCAAAACCTAGGAAGAAAGTTAGAGAGGAACCAGGCTATGAGGGGTGGCCAGTCCTCTTCTGGCTATGTCAGGTGAGATTATAACAGAACATGGCCAAGATGTTCAAATGTTCATAAATGACCAGCATGGTCAAATAATAATAATCACAGTAGTTGTCAATGGTGCAACAGGTCAGCACCTCAGGAGTAAATGTCAGTTGGCTTTTCATAGCCGATCATTGAGAGTATCTCTACCACTCCTGCTGTCTCTAGAGAGTTGAATACAGCAGGTCTGGGACAGGTAGCACGTCCGGTGAACAGGTCAGGGTTCCATAGCCGCAGGCAGAACAGTTGAAACTGGAGCCAGGTGGACTGGGGACAGCAAGGAGTCATCGTGCCAGATAGTCCTGAGGCATGGTCCTCTGGCTCAGGTCCTCAGAGAGAGAGAAAGAGAGAATTAGAGAGAGCATACTTAAATTCACACAGGACATCGGATAAGACAGGAGAAGTACTCCAGATATAACAAACTGACCCTAGCCCTCCGACACATAAAATACTGCAGCATAAATACTGGAGGCTGAGACAGGAGAGGTCAGGAGACACTGTGGCCCCATCTGATAATACCCGCGGACAGGGCCAAACAGGCAGGATATAACCCCACCCGCTTTGCCAAAGCACAGCCCCCACACCACTAGAGGGATATCTTCAACCACCAATTTACCATTCTGAGACGAGGCCGAGTATAGCCCACAAAGATCTCCGCCATGGCACAACCCAGGGGGTGGGGGCGCCAACTCAGACAAGAAGATCACGTCAGTGACTCAACCCACTCAAGTGACGCACCCCTCCTAGGGACGGCATGGAAGAGCACCAGTAAGCCAGTGACTCAGCCCATGTAATAGGGTTAGAGGCAGAGAATCCCAGTGGAGAGAGGGGAACCGGTAAGGCAGAGACAGCAAGGGCGGTTCGTTACTCCAGAGCCTTTCCATTCACCTTCACACTCCTGGGCCAGACTACACTCAATCATATGACCTACTGAAGAGTCTTCAGTAAAGACTTAAAGGTTGAGACCGAGTCTGCGTCTCTCACATGGGTAGGCAGACCATTCCATAAAAATGGAGCTCTATAGGAGAAAGCCCTGCCTCCAGCTGTTTGCTTAGAAATTCTAGGGCCAATTAGGAGGCCTGCGTCTTTTGAATGTAGCGTACGTGTAGGTATGTACGGCAGGACCAAATCGGAAAGATAGGTAGGAGCAAGCCCATGTAATGCTTTGTAGGTTAGCAGTAAAACCTTGAAATCAGCCCTTGCCTTAACAGGAAACCTGTGTAGGGAGGCTAGCACTGGAGTAATATGATAATTTTTGGGGGTTCTAGTCAGGATTCTAGCAGCCGTATTTATCACTAACTGAAGTTTATTTAGTGCTTTATCCAGGTAGCTGAAAAGTATGGCATTGCCGTAGTCTAACCTAGAAGTATCAAAAGCATGGATGAATTTTTCTGCATAATTTTTGGACAGAAGGTTTCTGATTTTTGCAGTGTTACGTAGATGGAAAAGAGCTGTCCTTGAAACAGTCTTGATAAGTTCGTCAAAAGAGAGATCAGGGTCCAGAGTTACGCAGAGGTCCTTCACATTTTTTATTTGAGACGACTGTACAACCGTCAAGACTAATTGTCATATTCAACAGAAGATCTCTTTGTTTCTTGGGACCTAGAACAAGCATCTCTGTTTTGTCCGAGTTTAAAAGTGGAAAGTTTGCAACAATCCACTTCCTTATGTCACACAGGCTTCTAGCGAGGGCAATTTTGGGGCTTCAATATGGTTCATTGAAATGTACAGCTGTGTGTCATCCGCATAGCAGTGAAAGTTAACATTGTTTTCGAATGACATCCCCAAGAGGTCAAATATATAGTGAAAACAATAGTGGTCCTAAAACGGAACCTTGAGGAACACCGAAATTTACAGTTGATTTGTCAGAGAACAAACCATTCAAAGAGACAAACTGATATCTTTCCGACAGATAAGATTTAAACCAGGCCAGAACTTGTCCGTGTAGACCAATTTGGGTTTCCAATCTCTCCAAAAGAATGTGGTGATCGATGGTATCAAAAACAGCACTAAGGTCTAGGAGCACGAGGACAGATGCAGAGCCTCGGTCTGATGCCATTAAATGGTCATTTACCACCTTCACGAGTGCAGTCTCAGTGCTATGATGGGGTCTAAAACCAGACTGAAGCATTTCGTATACATTGTTTGTCTTCAGGAAGGCAGTGAGTTGCTGCGCAACAGATTTTAAAAACATTTTTTTGAGAGGAATGGAAGATTCGAGAGTGGCAGATTTTAGTTTTTTTTTCTTTTTCTGGGTCACACTTTGGCTTTTTCAAGAGAGGCTTTATTACTGCCACTGTTATTGATTTTGGTACACATCCGGTGGATAGAGAGCCGTTTATTATGTTCAACATAGGAGGGCCAAACACGGGAAGCAGCTCTTTCAGTAGTTTAGTTGGAATAGGGTCCAGTATGCAGCTTGACGGTTTAGAGGCCATGATTATTTTCATCATTGTGTCAAGAGATATAGTACTAAAACACTTGAGTGTCTCTCTTGATCCTAGGTCCTGGCAGAGTTGTGCAGACTCAGGACAACTGAGCTTTGGAGGAGTACGCAGATTTAAAGAGTAGTCCGTAATTTGCTTTCTAATGATCATGAACTTTTCCTCAAAGAAGTTCATGAATTTATTACTGCTGAAGTGAAAGCCATCCTCTCTTGGGGAATGCTGCTTTTTAGTTAGCTTGCGACAGTATCAAAAATACATTTTGGATTGTTCTTATTTTCCTCAAATAAGTTGGAAAAATAGGATGATGGAGCAGCAGTGAGGGCTCTTTGATACTGCACGGTCCTGTCTTTCCAAGCTAGTCGGAAGACTTCCAGTTTGGTTTGGCGCCATTTCCGTTCCAATTTTCTGGAAGCTTGCTTCAGAGCTCGGGTATTTTCTGTATACCAGGGAGCTAGTATCTTATGACAAATGTTTTTAGGGGTGCAACTGCATCTAGGGTATTGTGCAAGGTTAAATTGAGTTCCTCAGTTAGGTGGTTAACTGATTTTTGTCCTTGGGTGGGCAGAGGGAGTCTCGACGTGTAAGGCTTCGAAGAGTGATGTGTGTGGCGTCAGGCGCAGAGGATTCGGAAACACCATTTATTCCGGAACAATCACAGCGAACAAAAGAGGGTAACGGCAAACACAGGCGTCAAACACTCCAAAATGTACAACACCGGTACATACGCTGTACAGCGGAAATAAATGACAGGACACTCCTGAACCAAAAACAGCAAACAAGTCCGTACAAACACAGGCGGGCTAACTGAACTTAAATAACCCCAACCAAAACCCCAAACAAGGAACAGGTGAAACCAATTAGACCAAACAAAACGAAAAGGGGAAAAAGGGATCGGTAGCAGCTATTAGACCGGTGATGACGACCGCCGAGCGCCACCCGAACGGGAAGGGGAGCCACCTTCGGTGATGGTCGTGACAGGAAGGGCGTCTGAGACTTTTTAGCACGACTTTTGATTCTCCTTGGTTGCGGTCTGAGCAGATTATTTGTTGCGATTGCAAAACGTAATAAAATGGTGGTCCGATAGTCCAGGATTGTGAGGAAAAACATTAAGATCCACAACATTTATTCCATGGGACAAAAACTAGGACCAAGCACCTGTTTTACGCATAGAAATTATGATAATGACATTACTGATTTATTATAATGTTGATCATAATAACAATAAGAAAGAGTTCAAGGAAGTAGGAGGGCTATTATAAATACATATTTTTCTGACGATTTGGAATAGTGTAAACAACACTAAATCAATTCTGAATAACACCAGACAAGCTGGTCTAATGAGGAAAAGCCTTTATTACAGCATAGCAAAGATTAGACATTTTGTGAAATTGTTTATCCGACATGTTGTGGTTGCCCGATGCTTCGTACTCACGGAATCATTAGACTATTTAACAAACACTCAAACAGGACACAGAAGCAGGATCTATCTTCTTTCTGTAGATATTTCTGGATGATTTATTATAGCTAAAGTTTGCACAATGGTCGATGTTTTTCTTCTTCTTTTTTTCCCCCCCGCCAACTGTCAGAAAGCGTCTCGGGGAAGCTCATCTGCGTGCTCGTCGTCCTCTCGTCTTGACCTGACTGCAGTTCAGCGTCGTAACCGACTTCTTCAGTGGGCAAATACTCACCTTCGATGGCCACTGGCACGTTGGATAAGTGTGGTCTTTACGGATTAATCCCGGTTTCAACTGTACCGGGCAGATGGCAGACATGTGAAATCCATAGATAAGGGCCTAATGAAAGTCTTTTAATTGACAGAGTTTTCTTTACATATTAACTGGTGTTCATTAAAATCTTAGGAATATTCAATAAAAATGACTGATACTATTCGAATCGTGAAATTATTTCAAACCTTCATCCCTACTGAGAATGCACTATATTAGGTGGAGGCGGCCCAGAACCCTGTTTAAAGGATCAACCTAGGTTAGCCGATTTACCCGTTTTTAGTGGAGGTGTTTTGAATGAACATATTCCAGCTACACAAAGCATTTAGTTCTGGCATTGCTGTCTGTATAGGGACATGTAAATGTTGTTGACAACAGATGGCTTTTGCCCACACAGTGCAGTGGCCCTGTTTTCACCAAACTCTCCGAAATTCTCTGCCGTTGCACCAACGTAAGCCCACCTCTGACTTTTTATTCTATTTCTTAAAAAGTGTTTGCCAAAAGCCTTGTACTAGAGACCACGCTGTTCCTGGGACATTTAATACAAGGCGATGGTTCTCAAACGGCTCCTTAAGGACCACCAGACATTTCACAATGTTGTTGTAGCTCTGAACTAGCTCACCCGATTGACCTAGTCAAAGGCTTGATGATTAGTTGACCAGTTGAATCAGGTGTGCTAGCTGTGGAATAGATGAAGTACCCGGAATGGCTGAGGGCCCAGAGTAGAGGTTTGAGAACCACTGCACTAAGACACTGTGTGCTAGCTCTCAAACACATGGAATGTCTGCGGGTCCCCCCGAGGAGAGGTTTGAGAACCACGAGCTCGCTGTTCTACTACTTTTAATACACTTCTTCAGCGCACCCCAAACATTATTTATTTTTAGCTTCCCCAAGCGATGTTTACAAAGATGGCCACCCCTAGTGAGTCATGTTTGTTGTCTAACTGTTAGTGATCATGTACAGGCTATTGAGTGGCCAACACAGTAGGAGCCATTATCAGTCTTGTGATCAAAACCAGATTTTCCAGCAGCTTGGGGTTTTGAGGAGCTTCTCTTCCATTGCCATTGATGTCGCTAGCCTTCGTGTCACCATGGGTCATCTTTTAGGCATGTACTGTACCATAACGACTTATCAATGCCTATTAACCGGTGACTTAGTGAAGACACTCGTGACATAGACAAGCGTGTGAGCCATCCAATTCATAACTTTCATTTATATTGGATGCCTTTTCGACGACAAGGACCGAAGAGCCAAGACCAGGTACTGGTCAGACATTTTTGGGGAACACTGGTGTATTCTGGGTATTGTAGGTTACCTGTCTTTTTGTACCCATAACTTAATGGGTGTACAATTGGTCTCACTCCACGCTATCTCAACCAACTCACCCACTCTTATTCCGGAACCATCTCCGGAGTCATCTGATAATTACATATTCAGATGGAACCATTTGAATCAATTATGTTGATAGTTGCAAAACTCCTGTGAATAGTTCATGTCTATTGTGGCGTGTCTGGCCAGAGTGGATTTAAAAAAATAGTTTTTGTGTCTTAACTCTTTTTAAAATCCTTTAATACTCACCCTTCCCTTTCCCCCTCCCACAGTGCCGACGGTGAAGCCTGTTCCTCTGGGGCCTGTGGTTCTGGCGGCAGTGATCGCGGGGCCCGTGTGCGTGCTGTGCTTCGTGCTGGTGCTGGTCTTCTACGTTTGCCACAGCCGTGTGGGTGTGCATCAACGCGTGCCCAACGAGGAGGATCCCTCCATGGATCACCCCTTCCTCACCGTGGGTTCCACTCTCAAAGACCTCATCTACGACATGACCACCTCTGGCTCCGGCTCTGGTGGGTTAAGGAGCCGTGGGGTTTTGGGCGGGGATGTGTGTAGAGTGTTTGACTGTGCCTCACGGTGTGTGTCGTGTTTGTAACACAGCCTCACGGTGTGTGTCGGGTTAGTTACACAGTCTCACGGTGTGTGTCGTGTTTGTAACACAGCCGCACGCTGTGTGTCGGGTTAGTAACACAGCCTCGCGGTGTGTGTCGTGTTTGTAACACAGCCTCGCGGTGTGTGTCGGGTTTGTAACACAGCCTAAAGGTGTGTGTCGTGTTTGTAACACAGCCTCACGGTGTGTGTCGTGTTTGTAACACAGCCTCGCGGTGTGTGTCGTGTTTGTAACACAGCCTCGCGGTGTGTGTCGTGTTTGTAACACAGCCTCGCGGTGTGTGTCGTGTTTGTAACACAGCCTCGCGGTGTGTGTCGTGTTTGTAACACAGCCTCGCGGTGTGTGTCGTGTTTGTAACACAGCCTCACGGTGTGTGTCGTGTTTGTAACACAGCCTCGCGGTGTGTGTCGTGTTTGTAACACAGCCTCGCGGTGTGTGTCGTGTTTAACACAGCCTCGCGGTGTGTGTCGTGTTTGTAACACAGCCTCACGGTGTGTGTCGTGTTTGTAACACAGCCTCGCGGTGTGTGTCGTGTTTGTAACACAGCCTCGCGGTGTGTGTCGTGTTTAACACAGCCTCGCGGTGTGTGTCGGGTTTGTAACACAGCCTCACGGTGTGTGTCGGGTTAGTTACACAGCCTCACGGTGTGTGTCGGGTTAGTAACACAGCCTCACGCTGTGTGTCGTGTTTGTAACACAGCCTCACGCTGTGTGTCGTGTTTGTAACACAGCCTCGCGGTGTGTGTCGTGTTTGTAACACAGCCTCGCGGTGTGTGTCGTGTTTGTAACACAGCCTCGCGGTGTGTGTCGTGTTTGTAACACAGCCTCGCGGTGTGTGTCGTGTTAGTTACACAGCCTCGCGGTGTGTGTTGTGTTTGTAACACAGCCTCACGGTGTGTGTTATCGGCTAAGGTGTGGCTTCTTGTGTTGGGCCTCTTCTTTGTTTGCCCTTTGTGTGTGCAATTGTATCAGAGTACTATTGTTCAGTGCGTGTGTGAGCACTTACCAGCATGCGTCTCTGTGTGAGTGTGTGAATAACTCTGCCAGTTTGTGTAGCTTCAGAACAGCTCTTAGGGAGGCACCCTGCTGTGACACGGTGGGGCAGACTGAGTCAGTGACTCTCTCTCCCTCCCTCCCTCCCTCTCTCCCTACCTCTGTGAGTGTGTAGTGAAAGCAGCAGTTATCTTATCAGTCCATCTCTGGCTCAGGTGGGCTCAGCCTTAACCATGGTGTAATGGGTGCAGAGCTGTGCAGGGCTCTAATGACGTGGTGGTGTTGGAGCTGTGCGGGGCTCTAATGACAGGGTGGTGTTGGAGCTGTGTGGGGCTCTAATGACGGGGTGGTGTTGGAGCTGTGTGGGGCTCTAATGACAGGGTGGTGTTGGAGCTGTGTGGGGCTCTAATGACAGGGTGGTGTTGGAGCTGTGTGGGGCTCTAATGACAGGGTGGTGTTGGAGCGGTGCAGGGCTCTAATGACAGGGTGGTGGTGTTGGAGCGGTGCGGGGCTCTAATGACAGGGTGGTGGTGTTGGGGCGGTGTGGGGCTCTAATGACAGGGTGGTGTTGGAGCAGTACAGGGCTCTAATGACAGGGTGGTGTTGGAGCAGTACAGGGCTCTAATGACAGGGTGGTGTTGGAGCGGTGCAGGGCTCTAATGACAGGGTGGTGGTGTTGGAGCGGTGCGGGGCTCTAATGACGGGGTGGTGTTGGAGCAGTACAGGGCTCTAATGACAGGGTGGTGTTGGAGCTGTGTGGGGCTCTAATGACATGGTGGTGGTGTTGGAGCTGTGCGGGGCTCTACTGACAGGGTGGTGTTGGAGCTGTGCGGGGCTCTACTGATGGGGTGGTGTTGGAGCTGTGTGGGGCTCTAATGACGGGGTGGTGTTGGAGCTGTGTGGGGCTCTAATGACAGGGTGGTGTTGGAGCTGTGTAGGGCTCTAATGACGGGGTGGTGTTGGAGCGGTGTGGGGCTCTAATGACAGGTAGCGCTGACAGAGCTGCTGGAAACTGCTGTCACCCCCAGACGCCAGCCCTGCTAGCCAGGAAACGTGAAGTGAGAACTGGCAAGCGGACAGGACACAGTGTCATCTCGTTCCGACCAGAAATGAACAGCTTGCCATCAGGACCGGCATAGAAATCCACACATCTAGGATACCTGGATTTAATTCAGAATCATGTTCCTGGGATATTTTACTGGGGAAAAGTGGGAATCAATATTTTTGTAGGATTTTCTGATATAGGGCAAAGTGGATTTTAACATTTTTTTCCCCGTGTGGTACCAAGACCGTCACATCTGGTGGTACCAAGACAGTCACATCTGGTGGTATCAAGACCGTCACATCTGGTGGTATCAAGACCGTCACATCTGGTGGTACCAAGACCGTCACATCTGGTGGTACCAAGACAGTCACATCTGGTGGTACCAAGACAGTCACATCTGGTGGTACCAAGACAGTCACATCTGGTGGTACCAAGACAGTCACATCTGGTGGTACCAAGACCGTTACATCTGGTGGTACCAAGACCGTTACATCTGGTGGTACCAAGACCGTCACATCTGGTGGTACCAAGACCGTCATCTGGTGGTACCAAGACCGTCACATCTAGCAGACTGGCTAAGTCCACAGTGAAGTTTGATTTGATGTACACGCCGACCCCTATCTAAGTTTCCTTGTTTCAGGCTTTTGGAATGGGATTTCATTGTGACAATAGGATCATAAAGGATGACCCTAATCGAGGCAAGTAGCTCAATCCACGGTCTGCCTGGATTTTGTACAGATTAAGGTGGAGAGGGAGAGGGAGTGGGTTTAAGGTTTAAATGTCTTTTATATTGTCTCAAAAGCCATAGCAGAGCCAGTTCATTTGATAAGTTTTTAAACTGACGTTTGGTCCAGGTAATTTTCATGTCTTCCTTTGAATTGAGTCTTTGCTAGTGTTAAGCAACTGTTACTATGTACTGTACATTGCAGTGAGAGACCAGGTCCTTTTGAAGTGTTTTTCTAAAATGCCTTCCTCCTTCTTCTTCCTCCCAGGTCTGCCCCTACTGGTACAGAGGACCATAGCCCGGACCATCATCCTCCAGGAGAGCATCGGGAAGGGCCGCTTCGGCGAGGTGTGGCGGGGCAAGTGGCGAGGCGAGGAGGTGGCGGTCAAGATTTTCTCCTCCCGTGAGGAACGTTCGTGGTTCCGTGAGGCCGAGATCTACCAGACGGTCATGCTGCGTCACGAAAACATCCTGGGCTTCATCGCCGCCGACAACAAAGGTACAAACAATCACAGCTCACCTCTAAAGCATCAAATCACTTTTGTAAGGGTGTGTTTACTGACTAGGGCCTCTTTTCCTTAAGGTCTGTAGTACCCTTCTATCAGTGATCTAGGTAGGGGTTCTGGTCTGTAGTACCCTTCGATCAGTGATCTAGGTAGGGGTTCTGGTCTGTAGTACCCTTCGATCAGTGATCTAGGTAGGGGTTCTGGTCTGTAGTACCCTTCGATCAGTGATCTAGGTAGGGGTTCTGGTCTGTAGTACCCTTCGATCAGTGATCTAGGTAGGGGTTCTGGTCTGTAGTACCCTTCGATCAGTGATCTAGGTAGGGGTTCTGGTCTGTAGTACCTTTCGGTCAGTGATCTAGGTAGGGGTTCTGGTCTGTAGTACCCTTCTGTCAGTGATCTAGGTAGGGGTTCTGGTCTGTAGTACCCTTCTATCAGTGATCTAGGTAGGGGTTCTGGTCTGTAGTACCCTTCGATCAGTGATCTAGGTAGGGGTTCTGGTCTGTAGTACCCTTCGATCAGTGATCTAGGTAGGGGTTCTGGTCTGTAGTACCCTTCGATCAGTGATCTAGGTAGGGGTTCTGGTCTGTAGTACCTTTCGGTCAGTGATCTAGGTAGGGGTTCTGGTCTGTAGTACCCTTCTGTCAGTGATCTAGGTAGGGGTTCTGGTCTGTAGTACCCTTCTGTCAGTGATCTAGGTAGGGGTTCTGGTCTGTAGTACCCTTCTGTCAGTGATCTAGGTAGGGGTTCTGGTCTGTAGTACCCTTCTGTCAGTGATCTAGGTAGGGGTTCTGGTCTGTAGTACCCTTCGATCAGTGATCTAGGTAGGGGTTCTGGTCTGTAGTACCCTTCGATCAGTGATCTAGGTAGGGGTTCTGGTCTGTAGTACCCTTCGATCAGTGATCTAGGTAGGGGTTCTGGTCTGTAGTACCCTTCGATCAGTGATCTAGGTAGGGGTTCTGGTCTGTAGTACCCTTCGATCAGTGATCTAGGTAGGGGTTCTGGTCTGTAGTACCCTTCGATCAGTGATCTAGGTAGGGGTTCTGGTCTGTAGTACCCTTCTATCAGTGATCTAGGTAGGGGTTCTGGTCTGTAGTACCCTTCTATCAGTGATCTAGGTAGGGGTTCTGGTCTGTAGTACCCTTCGATCAGTGATCTAGGTAGGGGTTCTGGTCTGTAGTACCCTTCTATCAGTGATCTAGGTAGGGGTTCTGGTCTGTAGTACCCTTCTATCAGTGATCTAGGTAGGGGTTCTGGTCTGTAGTACCCTTCGATCAGTGATCTAGGTAGGGGTTCTGGTCTGTAGTACCCTTCTATCAGTGATCTAGGTAGGGGTTCTGGTCTGTAGTACCCTTCTATCAGTGATCTAGGTAGGGGTTCTGGTCTGTAGTACCCTTCTATCAGTGATCTAGGTAGGGGTTCTGGTCTGTAGTACCCTTCTATCAGTGATCTAGGTAGGGGTTCTGGTCTGTAGTACCCTTCTATCAGTGATCTAGGTAGGGGTTCTGGTCTGTAGTACTCTTCGATCAGTGATCTAGGTAGGGGTTCTGGTCTGCCGTGGCAGTAAGGTGGACTGGACTGGTGTGGGCTTGTAAGAATATTTGGATGATATTTGGATGATCTCCATGCACAAACCCTGCTCGAGGTGTGTGTGTGTGTGTTTTTATGGAGCCGGGTCAATGGTTGTCCAGCTGCTCTGAGCTCTCTTTGGCTATCTGTAGTTAACATCACATTGCTCTGAGGACAACCGACTCAGTGTGTTCATTAACGTCTCCTCACCTTCTGTTTTTCTCTCCATCATTCCAATTACTCAATTTTTTGGGGGGTTTTGTCTTTGTACATGTCTCACCCTTTGCTCTTTGTCAGATAACGGGACATGGACCCAGCTGTGGCTGGTGTCAGACTACCACGAGCACGGCTCTCTGTTTGACTATCTGAACCGCTACACAGTCACCGTGGAGGGCATGATCAAGCTGTCACTGTCCACCGCCAGCGGTCTGGCCCACCTCCACATGGAGATCGTTGGCACGCAAGGTGAGTGACAGCCACGTTGACCCATCAGTCAGAGGGGACAGCAACTCCCACCAATCAGCGACTGAGGACGTTTTTTTGGTTGAGAGATGGAGTATTCCTTTTGGTTTCATGTATACTATTTATGTTATAAAATCCTATGTTATAAACTGTGTTATAAACTGATACTATTTCTGGTTGTCTTAACTCACCACCACTGTGGCCGCTGGTGTAGCCTATTACCGGCGACTTCAGGAGCTTAACGTCAGAATCTGTGATGACCAGCAGCAGGAGAAGGGTCGGGAAGAGTTTTTTTTCTGGTTGGGCTATATTGATCTCTGGCTCCCTCTTTAGTAATTTGTGTGTCTGAATATTTAATCGCAGTGCTTAAAGCATCAGACAAGCTCAGTAGCCTACGTAGATTTGATTTTTATTAACACATAGGGTGTGCCCTATATATGGAAAAATACACATTTTAAAATGTTCACAAATCGATTGGTCGAAAGAACAGATGACTCTGTCGGCTAAGATTTTTTTTTTGTTGTCTGTCTCGGGGACAGCCCTAGTCACATGATGTATACAGGCAAAACGAGACACAACCTTATATACATAGTAACTTGACAGTATGACTCATTCAACTAGGCCACGTGTCTTGTCCTCCACAGAACAGGAGGGAAGATTCCACAGGAGTCGAGACTGTCATGGAATCTACTTTCCTCATTGTACAGTTCTGTACATTGGGTTTTGCCCTCTTGCTCAGGATACACGCTATAGGCCATGTCCACTAGGCAGGGGTGCAGTATTTGGGGAATAAACAAAACTGTTTATTTAGCTAGTGGAGCCTCCGAGCAGAACATTTTCTCAGTAAAGCAGAGCGTTCCGGAGAGACTGTATGTGAAATCCCAATCCCCCCCCTGCAGAATCTGTAAATAGATGTTAAATCATCCCTGTCAGGCCTCTGTAGTTTCTCTTCTAACTGTACACTATTACCCCCTATCTGCCTAGTTATTACCCCCTATCTGCCTAGTTATTACCCTCTATCTGCCTAGTTATTACCCCCTATCTACCTAGTTATTACCCCCTATCTACCTAGTTATTACCCCCTATCTGCCCAGTTATTTCCCCCTATATACCTAGCTATTACCCCCTATATACCTAGCTATTACCCCCTATATACCTAGCTATTACCCCCTATCTACCTAGCTATTACCCCCTATCTACATAGCTATTACCCCCTATCTGCCTAGTTATTACCCCCTATCTGCCTAGTTATTACCCCCTATCGGCCTAGTTATTACCCCCTATATACCTAGTTATTACCCCCTATCGGCCTAGTTATTACCCCCTATATACCTAGTTATTACCCCCTACCTACCTAGCTATTACCCCCTATATACCTAGCTATTACCCCCTATCTACCTAGCTATTACCCCCTATATACCTAGCTATTACCCCCTATCTGCCTAGTTATTACCCCCTATATACCTAGTTATTACCCCCTACCTGCCCAGTTATTACCCCCTATATACCTAGTTATTACCCCCTATATACCCAAATCAAATCAAATCATATCTTATTTGTCACATACACATGGTTAGCAGATGTTAATGCGAGTGTAGCGAAATGCTTGTGCTTCTAGTTCCGACAATGCAGTAATAACGAACAAGTAATCTAACTAACAATTCCAAAAAACTACTGTCTTATACACAGTGTAAGGGGATAAAGAATATGTACATAAGGATATATGAATGAGTGATGGTACAGAGCAGCATAGGCAAGATACAGTAGATGATATCGAGTACAGTATAACATATGAGATGAGTATGTAAACAAAGAGGCATAGTTAAAGTGGCTAGTGATACATGTATTACATAAGGATGCAGTCGATGATATAGAGTACAGTATTTACGTATGCATATGAGATGAATAATGTAGGGTAAGTAACATTATATAAGGTAGCATTGTTTAAAGTGGCTAGTGATATATTTACATCATTTCCCATCAATTCCCATTATTAAAGTGGCTGGAGTTGAGTCAGTGTCATTGACAGTGTGTTGGCAGCAGCCACTCAATGTTAGTGGTGGCTGTTTAACAGTCTGATGGCCTTGAGATAGAAGCTGTTTTTCAGTCTCTCGGTCCCAGCTTTGATGCACCTGTACTGACCTCGCCTTCTGGATGACAGCGGGGTGAACAGGCAGTGGCTCGGGTGGTTGATGTCCTTGATGATCTTTATGGCCTTCCTGTAGCATCGGGTGGTGTAGGTGTCCTGGAGGGCAGGTAGTTTGCCCCCGGTGATGCGTTGTGCAGACCTCACTACCCTCTGGAGAGCCTTACGGTTGAGGGCGGTGCAGTTGCCATACCAGGCGGTGATACCGCCAGGATGCTCTCGATTGTGCATCTGTAGAAGTTTGTGAGTGCTTTTGGTGACAAGCCGAATTTCTTCAGCCTCCTGAGGTTGAAGAGGCGCTGCTGCGCCTTCTTCACGATGCTGTCTGTGTGAGTGGACCAATTCAGTTTGTCTGTGATGTGTATGCCGAGGAACTTAAAACTTGCTACCCTCTCCACTACTGTTCCATCGATGTGGATAGGGGGGTGTTCCCTCTGCTGTTTCCTGAAGTCCACAATCATCTCCTTAGTTTTGTTGACGGTGAGTGTGAGGTTATTTTCCTGACACCACACTCCGAGGGCCCTCACCTCCTCCCTATAGGCCGTCTCGTCGTTGTTGGTAATCAAGCCTACCACTGTTGTGTCGTCCGCAAACTTGATGATTGAGTTGGAGGCGTGCGTGGCCACGCAGTCGTGGGTGAACAGGGAGTACAGGAGAGGGCTCAGAACGCACCCTTGTGGGGCCCCAGTGTTGAGGATCAGCGGGGAGATGTTGTTGCCTACCCTCACCACCTGGGGGCGGCCCGTCAGGAAGTCCAGTACCCAGTTGCACAGGGCGGGGTCGAGACCCAGGGTCTCGAGCTTGATGACGAGCTTGGAGGGTACTATGGTGTTGAATGCCGAGCTGTAGTCGATGAACAGCATTCTCACATAGGTATTCCTCTTGTCCAGATGGGTTAGGGCAGTGTGGTTGAGATTGCATCGTCTGTGGACCTATTTGGGCGGTAAGCAAATTGGAGTGGGTCTAGGGTGTCAGGTAGGGTGGAGGTGATATGGTCCTTGACTAGTCTCTCAAAGCACTTCATGATGACGGATGTGAGTGCTACGGGGCGGTAGTCGTTTAGCTCAGTTACCTTAGCTTTCTTACCTAGTTATTACCCCCTATATACCTAGTTATTACCCCCTATATACCTAGTTATTACCCCATATCTACCTAGCTATTACCCCTACCTGCCTAGTTATTACCCCCTACCTGCCTAGTTATTACCCCCCTACCTGCCTAGTTATTACCCCCTATATACCTAGTTATTACCCCCTACCTGCCTAGTTATTACCCCCCTACCTGCCTAGTTATTACCCCCTATATACCTAGTTATTACCCCCTACCTGCCTAGTTATAATCTCATAACCTTCCCCTGTATGTATTTACCCCTCTTGGGTCCCACAGACTTCAGCCCTTTTCGAATGGGATTAGTTTTACTGGGGGAGTTTGAGTAATGTAATTACGTGAGCACGAAACGTCTGTAATTTTACTCTTGTCCGAATCTGCCATGGCAGTAATTTTTTACATTTCCAGCCAGAATAACCTACTGTTTTTTTGGGGGGCAAACTCCAAGGTCAATTGATACTACTAGCCCTGTGTGTATCGATATCTCTGTGTTTTGAGAGAAATGTCACAGTATGCCAGATGTTGCTCGTGTTTTCAGCAAGAAAACAATAACTGTTTGATAAATTTAACAAAGTGCTGCGCATAAGCAATACGGTGCATTCGGAAAGTATTCAGACCCCTGGACTTTTTCCACATTTTGTTACATTACAGACTTATTACAAAATGGATTAAATCGTTTTTTAATCTACACACAATACCCCATAATGACATAGCAAAAACGGAAATATCACATTTACATAAGTATTCAGACCATTTACACAGTACTTTGTTGAAGTATCCTTGACAGCGATCGCAGCCTCGAGTCTTTTTGGGTATGACGCTACAAGCTTGGCACACCTGTATTTGGGGAGTTTCTCCCAAGCTCTGTCAGGTTGGATGGGGAGCGTTGCTGCACAGCTATTTTCACGTCTCTCCAGAGATGTTTGGTCCGTTCATCTTCTTCTCGATCCTGAACTAGTCTCCAGTCCCTGCCGCTGAAAAACATACCCACAGCATGATGCTGCCACCACCATGATGCTGCCACCACCATGCTTCACCGTAGGGATGGTGCCAGGTTTCCTCCAGATGTGATGCTTGGCATACAGGCCAAAGTGTTCAATCTTGGTTTCATCAGACCAGAGCAAACTCTAAACAGGCATTCATGTGCCTTTTCCTGAGGAGTGACTTCCGGCTGGCCAGAAGAACTCTGGAGCTCTGTAAGAGTGACCATCAGGTTCTTGGTCACCGCCCTGACCAAGGCCCTTCTCCCCCGATTGCTCAGGTTGGCCTGGACGGCCAGCTCTAGGAAGAGTCTTGGTGGTTTCAAATTTCTTCCATTTAAGAGTGATGGAGGCCACTGTGTTCTTGGACCTGCAGAATTATTTTGGTACCCTTCCCCAGATCTGTGCCTCGACACAATCCGGTCTCTGAGCTCTACGGACAATTCCTTCGACCTGATGGCTTGATTTTCGTTCTGACATGCACTGTCAACTGTGGAACCTTTACATAGACAGGTGTGTGCCTTTCCAAATGTGTTTTTATTGAACTCCTGTCCAATCAATTGAATTTACCACAGGTGGACTCCAATGAAGTTGTAGAAACATCTCAAGGATGATCAATGGAAACAGGATGCACATGAGCTCAATTGAGTCTCATAGCAAAGGGTCTGAATACTTATGTAAATGAGGTATTTCAGTTTCTTATTTTTAATACATTTGCTAAATGTCTGAACCTGTTTTTCACATGTTAGATAAGGAGGAAGGGGTCTGAATACTTTCTGAATACACTGTGTATGTGTATATATATATATATACACACTGTCACTGTGTCTGTTTCCATCTTGTCCAGCTCTGTCTGTCCGTGGCCTTTCTTCCTCGGTGCCCACTGTCACTGTGTCCGTTTCCATCTTGTCCAGCTCTGTCTGTCCGTGGCCTTTCTTCCTCGGTGCCCACTGTCACTGTGTCCGTTTCCATCTTGTCCAGCTCTGTCTGTCCGTGGCCTTTCTTCCTCGGTGCCCACTGTCACTGTGTCCGTTTCCATCTTGTCCAGCTCTGTCTGTCCGTGGCCTTTCTTCCTCGGTGCCCACTGTCACTGTGTCCGTTTCCATCTTGTCCAGCTCTGTCTGTCCGTGGCCTTTCTTCCTCGGTGCCCACTGTCACTGTGTCTGTTTCCATCTTGTCCAGCTCTGTCTGTCCGTGGCCTCTCTTCCTCGGTGCCCACTGTCACTGTGTCTGTTTCCATCTTGTCCAGCTCTGTCTGTCCGTGGCCTCTCTTCCTCGGTGCCCACTGTCACTGTGTCTGTTTCCATCTTGTCCAGCTCTGTCTGTCCGTGGCCTCTCTTCCTCGGTGCCCACTGTCACTGTGTCCGTTTCCATCTTGTCCAGCTCTGTCTGTCCGTGGCCTTTCTTCCTCGGTGCCCACTGTCACTGTGTCCGTTTCCATCTTGTCCAGCTCTGTCTGTCCGTGGCCTTTCTTCCTCGGTGCCCACTGTCACTGTGTCTGTTTCCATCTTGTCCAGCTCTGTCTGTCCGTGGCCTCTGTTCCTCGGTGCCCACTGTCACTGTGTCTGTTTCCATCTTGTCCAGCTCTGTCTGTCCGTGGCCTCTCTTCCTCGGTGCCCACTGTCACTGTGTCTGTTTCCATCTTGTCCAGCTCTGTCTGTCCGTGGTCTCTCTTCCTCGGTGCCCACTGTCACTATGTCCGTTTCCATCTTGTCCAGATGTGTATGTAGTAACATTTCACGTAAACCCTGTTTCTTGTCTGCATCGAAGTAGCGGTCCTGGTACCTAGCATCGAGCATGGTGGCGACACAGTAGAGGCTCTGAGAGAATGCCACCGAATCACTTGTTCACAGCCTCTAGTAGAGTACTCTTCCAAGTTAAACCGACGGTCGGTGTTGACATTTTGTTGAGCAGGTGTTTCAATGCCATGACAGGGTATCACATCTGCTGCAGACACAGTTGTGTTTATTTCGCGAATCAGTTGTTCGAATGGAGCTAGGAGTGTGTTCATGTTTCCAAGTTTCAAACATGTTCTCAAATGCCATTGAAATGGCAGCAGTGGTATGAGAACCATG
This sequence comes from Oncorhynchus kisutch, assembly GCF_002021735.2. Classification (NCBI taxonomy): domain Eukaryota; kingdom Metazoa; phylum Chordata; class Actinopteri; order Salmoniformes; family Salmonidae; genus Oncorhynchus; species Oncorhynchus kisutch. Next base: position 77,328,661 of record NC_034191.2, read on the forward strand.
CAATACGGCTTTCCTCAGTACGAGATCCTCGTCGACCCACTGTGCTGTCAGACTCCGCATGCTCATGGGGCTGACATCGCTGGTCCAAATGTCAGTCGTGAAGCTAATAGCAGTGACGCCCATAGCAAGTAGCTCATGAATGTGTTTCAACAATGCTGTGTAACTCCGGGAGTGGAACATCCTGAAAAATAGCGCCTACTTGGTAGTGTGGTACCGGTGCTCGACCAGTCGGCGAAAGCCAACATCATCCACAACAGAGAACGGTTGATTGAAATCTATTATCTCGGTGTTAATTGATTTCGCCTTTTTTGAGCCGTCTAGCTGAATGCTCCTTACTCTTTCAAATGCTTCACTTGTTGACTGCTCAATCCACACAGCAGACATTGTGGGCTAGGTTAGGAATGCTGTGTTGCATTCCTATATTGTTTGTTTGATTGTTAGACATCAGGCCGATGCCGATGTTGGCATTTTGAGCTAAATATCGTCCGATTCCGATATATAGTGCATCCCTCCCTCCCATGTATCAACTTTCACAGAGAATGCTGTTGTTTATATGTTTTGTGCATATGAATTGAATATTGCCAAATGCATCAGTAAAAAAAGTTTTTGCGCCAAAAATTTTTAATACTATGAATAAATCAAAACCTAAAGGTTTGGAGAATGATAAGTTAACGTTCTCATCCATCAGCCTTAAAACGCATCTCGGGTGCACGTGCAGCGGATCAATCAAATATTCTAATAATTGTAATCGCACTTCCTCAATTCAACTACTATGGCGACACTATACCAAAGATGGTTTGGTATGGTTTAGAAACTTGGGAACCAATCCCATCCTCCCACCCTTTATTTAACTAGGCAAGTCAGTTAAGAACACATTCTTATTTTCAATGACGGCCTACTGGGGAACAGTGGTTTAACTGCCTGTTCAGGGGCAGAACAATAGATTTGTACCTTGTCAGCTCAGGGATTTGAACTTGCAACCTTCCGGTTACTAGTTCAAGGCTCTAACCACTAGGCTACCCTGCCAACCCATTCTCTAGTGATACTAGTCCAGAGAGAATAGGGTTTATGATATGTAGAACCATACACGGGTTTATAAAATATGATGAACTCTTTCCATAACATAGAATGACCAGGTGAATCCAGGTGAAAGCTATGGTCCCTTATTGATGTCACCTGTTAAATCCACTTCAATCAGTTTAGAGGAGACAGGATGAAGAAGGATTTTTAAGCTTTCAGACGATTTAAACATGGATTGTGTTTGTGCCATTGAGGGGGGAATGGACAAGATGAAAGATTGAAGTGCCTTTGAACGGGATATGGTAGTAGGTGCCAGGCGCACCGTTTTGTGTCAAGAACTGTAACGCTGCTGGATTTTTCCACTCTGAACCATTTCCTGTTTCCCGTGTCTGCCCAATAGAAAGGATCAAAGTGGTGGAATATAAATAGGAACCTTTACCAGTTTCATTTGAAGACCAGGATGTTGACAGCTGTTGACATACATATTGCAAAATAGTTGGGAGTAGATTGATGTACCGATTCCCATGGTACAGGGAGTATGAGTTGATGTATAAAACGATGCAAGATTCCAGGCGTCGTGATTTATAATTTTTTTTGCAAAAATGATTGTACAGAATTCTTGCCACCAACAAAATGTTGAATATTTGGGGCATATAATCATCGCAGCTCTGCAGATTTTGTTGTGAGGATACAGAATCAATAGACCATTTATTTTGGTATTGCCCTCAGGTAGCCTGTTTCTGGTCTCAGGTTCAGGAATGGCTGTAAAATGGATAGCAATGATCTAAAATTGACCCTAGAAATAGTACTGTTAGGAGATCTGGAGATCTCAATTACTAATACTCTTAGTAAAAGTATTTATCTTCAACTCGCGATCTGTGGATTCTATTCGATTTAGATTGAAATTTTATGTTAAACATCACAGCATAGTAGTAGATATATGGCGCGGGGACTGTGTGGGGGGGGGTTCTCGAATGGTTGAGTGGCAGCTCTTGGGGAACTGTGGGGTGGGGGGGGGGCGCTCGCATCTTAGAGGGCTGGCGGCTGGGAGTTTGGCTTGGTGGCTGATGGGTCGCTGTTTCAAGTCCCTGTTTTCCCTCTACCTTGTGGGAGATCTGTCGACATGCCCTTGAGCATTGTATGTTTTATATATTCAATAAAATGGTCCACTGCAGAAAGGGGGAGAGATTCAACTCAATATTAGGAGAACGTTCCTAATGTTTAGCATATGACATCTATAGGACCATATTATGGACTAGATTTTATTTTCATATGAAGAAGGACGCAGCGTAATTTAAAGCTAAAAATGGTATTTTAACTGTCCAGTTCTTTCACATCAGTGTATACGGAAGGAGTAAGAAGAGACTGCTGAGATGCTCCTCCCTGCCCCCCCCCCCTCCCTCTCCAACATGTCAAATACAATCATGTTCTTTTGAATCGGTCTCGTCTAATGCTTTTCCTCTTCTCTCCACTTCTCTTTCTCTCTCTCTCTCTTCCTCAACGCCATATGTCATACATTTCAGGGAAGCCGGCCATCGCCCACAGGGATCTGAAATCTAAGAACATCCTGGTGAAGAAGAACGGGACTTGCTGCATTGCCGACCTGGGCTTGGCCGTGCGCCACGACTCCGCCACCGACACCATCGACATCGCCCCCAACCACAGAGTAGGGACCAAAAGGTAACTGGATCCCCCATTCGAGCTCTGTTATGACTGTTATTTGGGATGGCAATTTGATAAAGAGTGAGCCGCCATGCCGGCTCTTTGATGTGGTTAGTGGCAACTTCAAACTACTCCACCTCAACCATTGAGCAGAAATCAGAAGGTAACAGGTGGGGATCACACCTGTCATTTGCTGTAACGATGTGATGGGAGATGCCATTCTGGCTCCCACAGCTCATTATAATGGCTGGAGGTGCCTTGAAACTGGTTGTCCATTCTGGCTCTAGAGTGCTGCCGAGCCCTCAACCACAGAGTGGGGAAACTCAAAGATAACTGGAGTCCCACGGGGCTGTCATTCCGCCTCGTTTGAGCCGTCATTTGTAGTGACGGAGCCGCCATCTTGGCTCTCACAGCTGCCACTCGCCATCATAGGCAAAAGGTGAAGGTGCAGTGAAACCCGTCATCTTCTCCGGCTCTCCAGAGAGGTGTAGCAGGTAGGTGAGGAGGGGAGGAGGAACACGCGGCGTGAGTCATGCCATGGAAACACGGCGCTCATACCAACATGCCGTCTCTCCCACCCTGCAGCAGAATCGATGACATTTCCCCCTTTTCCACAAGACAAGCCTGTGTGGTTGGAAAACACAGAGGGGATGATGGCCACACACACAGCCGTTCCTACCAGCTCAGGCCAGGCAGTTACTAGCAACGTGCGTCGACTCTTCTATAATTCAACTCCAATAGAAAGAGGAGAAAATTGTCTTGACAACCATATCGCTGATTTTGCTTTCTTCTTGAATAACACTGTCTTGATTCAGTCTTCTGCGGTGTGTTGCATTCCTATCAAGCATCCCACCAATCCACGGTGTAGATTCTAGTCCGGCTGCCGTTGTTGGCTGGACGGCTGCCACACGGAGCAGCTGTGTTACAACACTCTGCTGACTACGGAGCACAATGTGTTGTGTAACACAGCTCTGCTGGTATAGAACTGAGGCCCAGCTCATTAATATCGCATGGTATTATTCATAGTTCACATCCGTTGTTGTTGCACTTTGTTGGTATCGTGGTCGGCTCCAGGACACGACACCGTGTAAAATAACACGCTCAAATGGTATAGCAGATTGAATCCTGCCTCCCTTGTCTAAGTGCCCTCGACAAGCATCTGGGAACCTGCTAGCCATTAGCCTAGAGGTGGAACCCTGTGTGACTTGTTTTCTCAGCCTTTATGTCCCCTCTGCCCTTCCTTACCTCTCTTGTACTCCTCCTCCCCTTCTCACTTGCTCCCCTTCCTTTCCCATCCCTCTCTCTTGCCCTCCTCCCCCCTCTCTTCTCTCTCCCTCCCTATTCTCTTCTCCCCCATCTCATCCTCCCCTCCTCTCTATTCTCTTCTCCCCCATCTCATCCTCCCCTCCTCTCTCCTCCCTCTTTCTCTCCTCCAATCCCTCTCTTGCTCTCCTCCAATCCCTCTCTTGCTCTCCTCCAATCCCTCTCTTGCTCTCCTCCAATCCCTCTCTTGCTCTCCTCCAATCCCTCTCTCTTACTCTCCTCCAATCCCCCTCTCTTGCTCTCCTCCAATCCCCCTCTCTTGCTCTCCTCCAATCCCCCTCTCTTGCTCTCCTCCAATCCCCCTCTCTTGCTCTCCTCCAATCCCCCTCTTGCTCTCCTCCAATCCCTCTCTCTTGCTCTCCTCCAATCCCTCTCTCTTGCTCTCCTCCCCTCTCTCCTCATCTTGCTCTCCTCCTCTCCCTCCCCCTCCCTCCCTCCCTCTCTTGCGCTCCCCCCCTTTCTCTCGCTTGCACTCCCCCTCCCCTACTTCTCTTGCTCTCCCTCCTCTCTCTCTCTCTCTCTCTCAATTCAATTCAAAGGGCTTAATTGGCATGGGAAACATATGTTTACATTGCCAAAGCAAATGGAATAGACAGTAAACAAAAGTGAAATAAACAGGGTAAACATCATTAAACATTACACTCATTATACAAACGTTTTTAAAAGCATATCGACATTTCAAATGTTATATTATTGGTAATGTACAGTGTTGTAACAGGTAGTTGAAGTATGAAAGTGAAAATAAACAGATAAATATGGGTTGTATTGACATTGTTTGTTCTCCACTGTATGTCCTTTCTCATGGCAATGGGCCACACATCTTGCTGCTGTGACGGCCCACTGCGATATTTACCCTAACAGATATGGGAGTTTTTCAATCTTTTGATTTCTTTTCAAATTCTGTGTTGGTCTATGGGAAATGTGTGTCTCTAATGTGGTTGTACATTTGGCAGGAGGTTAGGAAGTGTAGTTTAGTTTCCACCTCCATTTCGTAGGCCGTGGGCACATAGGTTGACCTGGCTCTCTCTCAATAGAGAAAGATGACAGGCTATGGGGGCCTCTCTCAATAGCAAGGCTATGCTCACTGAGTGTACATTTTGGTCTCTCCCCCTTCTCCCTGGGCCAGGCAGGTGGTTGTGTGTTTTGGTCCAGACTGACTGACTGTATGTCTGTCTACCTGGCTGGCCCACTGGAATCTGTGGGGCTTAATTAAGCGGAAGTCTCACGGACTTTACCCCCCTCTGGAACTGTGGAGGGAGATTAGGCCCAGCGCAGCTAACACCTTTCCTTCCTGTGGCTCCAACTTTCCAGAGGAGAGAGGAACCCCCTTCCCAAAACATTACCCCCCTCTCATCTCCCGCTAGGAATCTGGGATTTCCTCCCTTACGGAACAAAATGGCCACTAACAGGATTAGAGATGTTGCCCCTGAAGACTGGTTTAAGGTCAGTCTAATGATGCAGGTTGGGATCTGGAGGGGAAACTGATCCTAAATCTGTGCCTAAAGGCCTGGAAACGTCCAAACTGCGATGGATTAGCTGGCTTCATCTCGAACTGTTAAGGGGGATAGTGTTTCATATCTCTCTGAGATACTGTGTTGGGAAATCGCGCCAGGCTGAGGATGCAATCAGTTTTATTGTAGTTTAAAAACCCGAGGAACGGTTGCCGTTTTTATGCTTTGGAGTGTTGGGCAAATATTGATCAACTTCTTTAACTACTTTGAGCGTTCTGAATTATAGGACACATCACTGCACTCTATACTCCTCTGTAAACTGGTCGTCTCTGTATACATGTCGCTAGACCCACTGGTTGATGCTTATTTATAAAACCCTCTTAGGCCTCACTCCCCCCTATCTGAGATATCTACTGCGGCCCTCATCCTCCACATACAACACCCGTTCAGCCAGTCACATTCTGTTAAAGGTCCCCAAAGCGCACACATCCCTGGGTCTCTCCTCTTTTCAGTTCACTGCAGCTGGCGACTGGAACGAGTTGCAACAAAACACTCAAACTGGACAGTTTTATCTCCATCTCTCCATCATGGACACTCTTACTGACAGTTTCATCTCCATCTCTTCATTCAAAGACTCAATCATGGACACTCTTACTGACAGTTTTATCTCCATCTCTTCATTCAAAGACTCAATCATGGACACTCTTACTGACAGTTTCATCTCCATCTCTTCATTCAAAGACTCAATCATGGACACTCTTACTGACAGTTTTATCTCCATCTCCTCATTCAAAGACTCAATCATGGACACTCTTACTGACAGTTTCATCTCCATCTCTTCATTCAAAGACTCAATCATGGACACTCTTACTGACAGTTTTATCTCCATCTCCTCATTCAAAGACTCAATCATGGACCCTCTTACTGACAGTTGTGGCTGATTTGCTTGTTGTCTCTACCTTCTTGCCCTTTGTGCTGTTGTCTGTGCCCAATAATGTTTGTACCATGTTTTCTGATGCTGCCGTGTTGTGCTGCCGCCTCAATGCTGTGCTGCCGCCTCAATGCTGTGCTGTGCTGCCGCCTCAATGCTGTGCTGTGCTGCCGCCTCAATGCCGTGTTGTGCTGCCGCCTCAATGCTGTGCTCTGCTGCCGCCTCAATGCTGTGCTGTGCTGCCGCCTCAATGCTGTGCTGCCGCCTCAATGCTGTGCTGTGCTGCCGCCTCAATGCTGTGCTGTGCTGCCTCCTCAATGCTGTTCTGTGCTGCCGTCTCAATGCTGTGCTGCCGCCTCAATGCTGTGCTGCCGCCTCAATGCTGTGCTGCCGTGTTGTGCTGCCGCCTCAATGCTGTGCTGCCACGTCAATGCTGTGCTGTCATGTGTTGCTGCTTTGCTATGTTGTCGTCTTAGGTCTCTCTTTATGTAGTGTTGTCTCTCTCGTCAGGATGTGTGTGTTCTCCTATATTTGTATGAATTTATTTTGATTTTAAATCCCAGCCCCCTTCTCCGCAGGACCGTCATTTAAAAAAATAATTTGTTCTTAACTGACTTGCCCTAGTTAAATTAAGGTTAAATAAAACATGAATTCAAAAGGAATCAGCGAGTGTATCACCACCAGATCTAATAAGGAAGGCGTTTCGTGATGTTTATCGTCGATATGCAACACCTGCTCACGGAATTCAGACATTTTTTTCCCTCAGTGTGGAAGGTTGTGGATTGAGCTTGTGAAATGAACGCTTGTGAAATGAACGCTTGTGAAATGAACGCTTGTGAAATGTTCGTTGATGGTTTTTACCCTTGTGGGAAACAGAGGCTCCATTTTTCAAAGGTGCATGTGCCAGTTTTCCGGCAAAGGTCGGTATTTATAAATGTTGAACTTGACGGGAAAGTGTGCGTATGTCCACGGCAAATCTCAAACCGCACGTGCGCACAACCTCTGGGAGGTGGATCAATTGTAATTGCAAGCAAATAGGCTTATTGATCGTTCTGGTGAAATAGGTGTTTGATGCATGGGAATTATAACAATGGTATTAAAAAACGTCGGCCATGTGTATATGTTGCGTGCCATGTGTATATGTTGCGTGCCATGTGTATATGTTGCGTGCCATGTGTATATGTTGCGTGCCATGTGTATATGTTGCGTGCCATGTGTATATGTTGCGTGCCATGTGTATATGTTGCGTGCCATGTGTATATGTTGCGTGCCATGTGTATATGTTGCGTGCCATGTGTATATGTTGCGTGCCATGTGTATATGTTGCGTGCCATGTGTATATGTTGCGTGCCATGTGTATATGTTGCGTGCCATGTGTATATGTTGCGTGCGACAATTTGGATAAATCCCAATAAATCCCAATAAATCCCAATAAATCCCAATAAATCCCAATAAATCCTAGAATCTCCACATCCGGCAGAATTTAGTATCAAATGCGTTGTTGATCAATGAGGCCCCAGAAGTCCTCACAAGGATATTAAAACAAGGGGATATTTTACCGGTCCCCAGACTCCCCACGAGGATAAAGGCTATTTTAGGTTTACGTTTAGCTGTACAATTAGGGGTACTGTTAGGGGTACGGTTAGGGGTACGGTTAGGGGTTACAATTAGTGGTTAGGGGTTAGGGGTACGGTTAGGGGTTACAATTAGGTGTTAGGGGTACGGTTAGGGGTACGGTTAGGGGTTACAATTAGGGGTTAGGGGTTACGGTTAGGGGTTACGGTTAGGGGTACGGTTAGGGGTTATAATTAGGGGTTAGGGGTACGGTTAGGGGTTAGGGGTTACAATTAGCGGTTAGGGGTACGGTTAGGGGTACGGTTAGGGGTGGGGTTAGGTGTACGGTTAGGGGTACGGTTAGGGGTTACAATCAGCGGTTAGGGGTACGGTTAGGGGTTACAATCAGGGGTTAGGGGTATGGTTAGGGGTTGGGGGTACGGTTAGGGGTTAGGTTAAGAGTTCAGGGCAAATACGATATTGAATTGGAATCAATTGTTTGGTCCCCACAAGGATAGTAAAACGTGTGTGTGTCTGTCTACTCTAGTATCTAACCAACATTACGGTCTCTCTCCCTCCAGGTATATGGCACCAGAGGTGCTAGACGACTCGATAAACATGAAGCATTTTGAGTCGTTTAAGAGGGCAGATATCTACGCCATGGGCTTGGTGTTCTGGGAGATAGCCAGTCGATGCTCTCTGGCAGGTATGTGTGTTGGTCCCCCCCCCCCCCCCTATAGTCACTCAGTTATCCAGTAAGTGTTCTGACAGGTATGTGTGTTGGTCCCCCCCCCCCCCCTCCCCTATAGTCACTCAGTTATCCAGTAAGTGTTCTGACAGGTATGTGTGTTGGTCCCCCCCCCCCCCCTATAGTCACTCAGTTATCCAGTAAGTGTTCTGACAGGTATGTGTGTTGGTGTGTCGTCGTCGTCGTCGTCCCCCCCCCCCTCCTATAGTCACTCAGTTATCCAGTAGATGTTCTGACAGGTATGTGTGTTGGTCCCCCCCCTATAGTCACTCAGTTATCCAGTAGATGTTCTGACAGGTATGTGTGTTGGTCCCCCCCCCCCCCCCTATAGTCACTCAGTTATAAATGTCCCTTGATTTAAATAAAGGTTTAAAAAATATATTATAACGTCGGTAGTGGTATCAGGGTTGTTTGCCCCTCTGATATCAACAGTTATTGAATAATATTGAATAATATTATAATGGCACTTAGCAAGTTTATTTGTTCATTAGCTGTTTCTCTGGCTGTATTGAACAAAAATATAAATGCTACGTGCAACAATTTCAAAGGTTTTACTGAGATACAGTTCATATAAAGGAAATCAGTCAATTAAACTAAATTCATTAGGCCGTAATCAATGGATTTCACATGACTGGGCAGGGGCGCGCTGCCATGGGTGGACCTAGGTTGGCACTTGGGAGTCAGGCCCACCCACCCACTGGGGAGCCGGGCCCAGTCAATTTGTAATTTTCCCCACAAAAGGGGTTTATTACAGACAGAAGTACTCCTCAGAACCCCCCCATGCAATCCCACAGGTGAAGAGTCCGGATGTGAAAGTCCTGGGCTAGCATGGTTACACGTGGTCTGCGGTTGTGAGGCCGGTTGGACGTACTGCCAGATTTTCTAAAATGATGTTGGATGCGGCATGTGGTGGAGAAATGAACATTAGATGATCTGGCAACAGCTCTGGTGGACATTCCTGCACGCTCCCTTAACTTGAAACATCTGTGGCACTGTGTTGTTCGTGGCCTTTTATTGTCCCCAGCACAAGGTGCACCTATGTAATGACTGTGCTGTTTATTTATCTTGATATATCATACCTGTCAGGTGGATGGATTATCTTGGCAAAGAAGCAATGCTCACTAACAGGGATGTAAACAAATGTGTGCAGACATTTTGAGAGAAATACTATTTATGTGGGTATGGAACATTTCTGGGTTCTTTTTATTTCAGCTCATGAAACATGGGACCAACACTTTACATATTACGTTTACAATTTGTTTCAGTCTAATATATAAAAATCACATACAATTCATTGAAGTATATGAGCTACTTTTGATGCATGAGGGAAAACACAATTGTCCCTTGAGGAACAATAAAGTTTTGTATTGCACTCTGTCAAGCCATTGTGATGTATTTTAACGCTTCTGACGTGTTTTGCGTCAGGCATCGTTGAAGACTACCAGCTGCCATACCATGACCTGGTGCAGTCAGACCCTTCTGTGGAGGAGATGAGGCGGGTGGTGTGTGATCAGAAGCTACGACCCAACATTCCAAACAGGTGGCAGAGCTGTGAGGTAGGTGACACGTGCACACACACACACACACACACACACACACACACACACACACACACACACACACATATATCTTTGGTTTTTAAACCTTTCACATTCCTAGTTCTGAAGTGGGAATCACCTCGCGCGAACGTGTAGCGTCTTCTCTTTGAATGCGGCCATAATAAGTTGCCAATTTCCTCAACTGAAAATCCACACGAGAGGATTTCTCTCCAGATAGTCTTTCCGAACTACTGTCTGCCTCACGGTGCGTTTAAACCCAAGAAAGATCAAAGCCCACAAACCTGAGACTCTCCAATGTGTCCATCTACCTCAGTAAGACTCACGTGTCTCATAAGAGATGCACAATTGGCCCAGCGTCGTCCGGGTTAGGGGAGGGTTTGTCCGGGGCAGGCTGTCATTGTAAAAATAAGAATTTGTTCTTAATTGACTTGCCTAGTTAAATAAAGGTTACTTCCCACCCTAGAGGAAAGTAAGTGTGTTGCAACTCTACCTCTCTCGCCGTCTCAAGTTTTCCCCCTTCACATTCTCATTTCACTTGACACTCTCTGTCTCCTTCTCTCTCTTTACGTTCTCTCTCTCTGTCTCCTTCTCTCTCTTTACGTTCTCTTTCGGTCTCTCTCTGTCTCCTTCTCTCTTTACGTTCTCTTTCGGTCTCTCTCTGTCTCCTTCTCTCTCTTTACGTTCTCTTTCTCTCCTTCTCTCTCTTTACGTTCTCTTTCTCTCCTTCTCTCTTTACGTTCTCTTTCTCTCCTTCTCTCTTTACGTTCTCTTTCTCTCCTTCTCTCTTTACGTTCTCTTTCTCTCCTTCTCTCTTTACGTTCTCTTTCTCTCCTTCTCTCTTTACGTTCTCTCTCTCTGTGTCTCCTTCTCTCTCTTTACGTTCTCTTTCGGTCTCTCTCTGTCTCCTTCTCTCTCTTTACGTTCTCTTTCTCTCTCTCTCTGTCTCCTTCTCACTCTTTACGTTCTCTTTCTCTGTCTCCCGCCCCACCTCCGTTTATTGGTGTCCCTGTTTATTGAGTGTAAAAACTGATACATTAGATTAGAGTCAATCCACAGTAATAAAATCCTGTAATCTAATCTGGCAGCTATGACCTGGCCTAAATGGCTGCCAAGATGTTAGGACTGAGCTGAATCTGCTATTAACACAACACCGTGACAAGACACTGAGAACACTGTTCCTGATACCAAAATGACAGTCTGATTGGCATAAATAGTGCTTCTGCACCTGCATTGCTTGCTGTTTGTGGTTTTAGGCTGGGTTTCTGTACAGCACTTTGAGATATCAGCTGATGTACGAAGGGCTATATAAATACATTTGATTTGAATATATTTTTATGGTTTGGACAGAAAATTTTTGCCCCCCCCCCCCCCCCCCCCCACACACACACACACGCGCACACACACACACACACACACATGCATACATACCAAAGTAGATTTTTTTGTAGACACCACAACACAAATATTAAGCATTGTAACAAATCAATGCCAATTGATCACACTCATACTTACAATACAACTAACACAGGATGTCAAGACATTCCACCTGCTTAAACTGTATCTGGTTACCCTCCCTTATATGTATATAGAAACAGTAGGTCTTATCTACAGTGCCTTGCGAAAGTATTCGGCCCGCTTGAACTTTGCGACCTTTTGCCACATTTCAGGCTTCAAACATAAAGATATAAAACTGTATTTTTTTGTGAAGAATCAACAACAAGTGGGACACAATCATGAAGTGGAACGACATTTATTGGATATTTCAAACTTTTTTAACAAATCAAAAACTGAAAAATTGGGCGTGCAAAATTATATTTTAGATTTTTCAAAGTAGCACCCTTTGCCTTGGTGACAGCTTTGCACACTCTTGGCATTCTCTCAACCAGTTTCACCTGGAATGCTTTTCCAACAGTCTTGAAGGAGTTCCCACATATGCTGAGCACTTGTTGGATCCTTTTCCTTCACTCTGCAGTCCAAGTTATCCCAAACCATCTCAATTGGGTTGAGGTTGGATGATTGTGGAGCCCAGGTCATCTTGGTCAAATTGCCCTTACATAGCCTGGAGGTATGTTTTGGGTAAATGTCCTGTTCAAAAACAAATGATATCCCACTAAGCGCAAACCAGATGGGATGGTGTATCGTTGCAAAATGCTGTGGTAGCCATTCTGGTTAAGTGTGCCTTGAATTCTAAATGAATCAGGCAGTGTCACCAGCAAATCACCCCCACACCATAACACCTCCATGCTTCATGGTGGAAAGCACACATGCGAAGATCATCCTTAGAAAGTCACTGGAGCTCTTCAGTAAGGCCATTCTACTGCTAATGTTTGTCTATGGAGATTGCGTGGCTGTGTGCTTGATTTTATACGGCTGTCAGCAACGGGTGTAGCTGAATTAGCCGAATCCACCAATTTGAACGGGTGTCCACATTAAATAAAGGTTAACATATTTTTTAAATATTTTTTTTTTTAATAAATGTCGTTTATGCAAATGCTTGAGTAATCATGTTGAACAGTTACACACAACAGGAGCACATACGAAAGACTGATGTAGTCCGCTAGCTAGCCACAGGAGTCCACTAAGTTAAGTAGTGTCATGTCTTTGGCTATGCTGGATTAAGTGATATGACATGCTATTCTATAAAATAATTTATCCATAATTACTATTACCTGATTGAGCTAATCATGTAAATGTAATTAACTAGAGAGTCGGGCACCAAAATAATATTTATAGAGCTGTTATCTTCCGAATAAACTCTTAAAGACCTAGTAATATTTTACATTAATAGCAGTCAATATCAATCGTCATTTTACTTCAGTCTCATCTGAAAGTTGTGAATTCTTTTATCTGCACGAACCCTGGCTAACAAGTTGAATCAGCAATGCAAATTTGGTTTAATTATTTATTTACTAAATACCTAACTAATTACACACAATTAATCATAACTTGATTACAAATTACGTCATGAAGGAAAAGGTCCCTAGCGGGCGGAACAGATATGACAGATAAGCTTGTTACACAAAGGAAAAGGGGCTGGGTTGAGTGAAAGAGCGGGAGACTGAGGAACAAAGGGGAAAAAGCTGTACTGTCGTAAATACAGTATCTTACGCATTCTAAATTACCGGCCATTTGGAAAAGGAAAATGCAATAAATATTTACTCTGAGCTGCGCTTCAGTAGGTAGTAACGTCATTGTGTGGTAGACGGGATACTCTGTCTGTTCCTTCCTAACCTGCGTTTGCTAACTCAACGGCTAGGAGATATCACTTCTGTAGTGAATAAGAGTTCAAAGTTCATACCATTTACAACCAAAGCTCACGCTGATGTTGGCTTCATTCTGTAGTTATTATCTGAACCATTCTGACATAGGACCGACGTCCTCAGAACAGGAAGTTATGTTGTCGTCAAGGGCTTATATAGGAAGGGAGAGGGGGGTGTGTTTGAAAAGTTTTATAGCCCATGTCCCTTCACAGGGCGGGCCACTGATTGAGCAGCCCTATCTTATGAAAATCTAAATCTCACATTTTAGAAGCTAAAATCACATTTCATCCCATCACACATAATTTCATATTCAAACATTTAAATTGAACAACAGTTCCATGTGAATCCGATAAACTCTACAGTGGAAAGTCTACACATCAGAGTTATGTCATCTTATCATTGATGAGAATGTCTCAGATGACAACCGAACTGACATCATATTCATTAAGTACCACCGCATTGGTCGGATTACAAGAATATAGTTAATTTCCCCCCACCTTCTGATGTTCCCAGAATCTCTATGTTAACCAAGGGTTTTGCAAATGTAACCTCAGTAGGGTAGAGAGAGGAAAAAGGGGGGAAGAGGTATTTATGACTTTCATAAACCAACCCCCAGGCCAACGTCATGACACTGTACTGTAGGAGATGCTGTACTGTAGGAGATGCTGTACTGTAGGAGATGTGTAAGAGAGGCCTACTTGTCAGAAGGCTATGGAGTGGTATTTGTCACAGTTAGTTCAAATGAGTGCACTCTGTCTTAATAAGCACTGGTGGAAATCCCCAAGATGATGTCCTCGACAGGCCTCTGAGAAATGTAGACAAATGATGGGCTGAACACAGATGCTGTTTACAAGGCTGGCAGAAAAATTATTCAGCGTCTCATTCCATTCCAAACGGTTTACCTTCTTAAACAAGCTTTAGAGGAATGAGCCATAAGCAGTGGAGAGGTCCTGGTTTTGAGGAGGTAGGTATTGGGTAACCTTGTCTGTCCAATGGCCACATCCTCTCAGGAGTCTAAAAGTGGAAACGATTAAAAAAGCCCTGGCGACTCTGCGTTTGATCGAGGGTGGGTGAGGGGTGTGTGTGACACACACTGGTAAATTGCCTCGCTATGTGGTGCTGGAAATACAAATCCTCACTTTTTTAAAAATGTATTTATATCCATGATTAAAAGGACTCTTACACATTACCGCTACATTCATTTAGTGATGTTTTATCAAGTCATCCTTAACTTCCTGACTCTCTCCTTCCCTCCAGGCTCTGCGGGTGATGGCTAAGATCATGAGGGAGTGCTGGTACGCCAACGGAGCCGCCCGCCTCACAGCGCTGCGCATCAAGAAGACCCTGTCCCAGCTCAGCCAATCAGAGGGCATCAAGATGTAGACATTTCCTTTAGTCTTATTATATTATTCTGAATATTATTATTTTCATCGTCATCATTGGTTCTCTTCAGGCTGCTCCTCCTCTTGGTTTGAAAGGGGAGGCGATGCAGCGTGGTGAAGTTTTACTCTGATACCCCCTAACCCCTCTCTAAACGCGGTCATCCTTATATTTGTCGCCGTGCCGACCGGCGTGATTTTATGTCTCTGAGGTGGATGGATCTGATGGAGGGATATTGTCAGAGAGTGTGATTTTTTTTTGGGGGGGGGGGGGAGTGGTATGGCTGGGTGCTAAAGCTGTCCCCACTACAAACCACCACCAACCTGTGTCAGTTCAGACACCAACCCCCTGTACTCATGATTGGTGGGATCTCCTCACCCAGTGCTCGTGAAGGACCTATAACAGTGATTACAGACAGCCGTAGTCCCGCCCTGCCACAGACCCATCTGCAAAGCGGAGGAAAGGATCATCAAAACACCACCCAGAAACCCCCAGGTTTCATGACTGCTGGTCGTAACATTCAGGTGTCAATGCCTCCATTCAAACAACAAGTGTTACATTCTGTGACTGGCTGTGGTGGCTCGGACTCAACGAGAGAAAAAGACTGAAGCAACAAACTTTAGTTTTATTTAGGACCATCTGGTACTTGTTAACAATCGTTTTATTGTAGTTATTTGTTTGTGTTTCCATGGAGAGGTGCTGTGGACTCGTGTCCAGAGCATGTCGCACCGTGTGTTTCTTCCTCTTTTCTCCATGTATCACTGTACCGAGGGACTACAGGTCTGTTTAACTTATTTGCTTAGATTGTTTGCACAAAAAAAAAAAACTGGACATGACCTCATTCAGTCTCCAACCAACTGGACATGACCTCATTCAGTCTCCAACCAACTGGACATGACCTCATTCAGTCTCCAACCAACTGGACATGACCTCATTCAGTCTCCAACCAACTGGACATGACCTCATTCAGTCTCCAACCGACTGGACATGACCTCATTCAGTCTCCAACCAACTGGACATGACCTCGTTCAGTCTCCAACCAACTGGACATGACCTCGTTCAGTCTCCAACCAACTGGACATGACCTCGTTCAGTCTCCAACCAACTGGACATGACCCCGTTCAGTCTCCAACCAACTGGACATGACCTCGTTCAGTCTCCAACCAACTGGACATGACCTCGTTCAGTCTCCAAACAGCCGGACATGACCTCGTTCAGTCTCCAAACAGCCGGACATGACCTCGTTCAGTCTCCAAACAGCCGGACATGACCTCGTTCAGTCTCCAAACAGCCGGACATGACCTCGTTCAGTCTCCAAACAGCCGGACATGACCTCGTTCAGTCTCCAAACAGCCGGACATGACCTCGTTCAGTCTCCAAACAGCCGGACATGACCTCGTTCAGTCTCCAACCAACTGGACATGACCTCGTTCAGTCTCCAACCAACTGGACATGACCTCATTCAGTCTCCAACCAACTGGACATGACCTCATTCAGTTTCCAACCAACTGGACATGACCTCATTCAGTCTCCAACCAACTGGACATGACCTCATTCAGTCTTGGCGAACATGCTATGACATATGCAATATAGATAGTGTATCTATTTTATATACTCTGTTCTGCTGCTACTACAACGTCAACTACAACAGCTCGACAGTCGCCACCATGCCTTCCAAGCCAGGTGTTAACTGGTGCCACTGCTTTAAACCTACCCCTCCAACCCTCATGTTGGTTTGTGTCTGTGTGAGATTGTATGGAGTATTGACAGAGGCCCTCAGCTGGAGGAGCAGCATGGAGTAAACCCTCTCAGAGAGCTGGAGGATTAGGATGGAGTAAAACCCTCTCAGAGTTGGAGGAGCAGCAAGGAGTAAACCCTCTCAGAGCTGGAGGAGCAGCATGGAGTAAAACCCTCTCAGAGCTGGAGGAGCAGCATGGAGTAAACCCTCTCAGAGCTGGAGGAGCAGCATGGAGTAAACCCTCTCAGAGCTGGAGGAGCAGCATGGAGTAAAACCCTCTCAGAGCTGGAGGAGCAGCATGGAGTAAAACCCTCTCAGAGCTGGAGGAGCAGCATGGAGTAAAACCCTCTCAGAGCTGGAGGAGCAGCATGGAGTAAACTCTCCTATGCAAATGGTAGGACGTGACCTCGCCATGCTGCCTAGGGCAGCCACAACACCAACTTGTTGGTGCCATCTACTCGAGGGGTCACTCTCCCGTCCCGTCTTCTCTCTGTCTCTTTCTCTCTACTCTGTATGGCAAAGCTCTGACTCACTGAATACCAGACTGATAGGGGTGCTAGTACTACCCACTGGACTACACGAAGTCCCCCTCCAAGGTGGCTTTAAGCAAGAAGGAAACAACTACTCATTACTGGAGTTGTTCTATAATCATGCATTGTTGGATTTCACTTTGTTTCCGTCTTTGTGTTGTTTCAAAGTGTGTGACGGCACACGTCTCTTCAAAGACTGAACGAGGTGAGGTACATTCATTTAAATATAGAAAATGAATTTTTACTAAGCCATAGGTTTTCAATGTTTTTTTTTTTTTTTTTTTTTTGTGGCAACTTTTTCTACTACGTATAAGAATGTACGTTTACGGAGGATAAACGACATATTATCACTGTGTGAACTGCTTGACATTTCAGCTTAGCAAGCCGTAAGGGACCAATGGAGAGAGTCAGAATCCTGTTATGTAAAAAGTAAGATTTATAAATAATTACTATTATAAAATAGGGTCAATGTTCTATATAAAGGAATTACAAGTCAATGTAGCAGCAGATTTAATAAGTAATGTTTGTATTTGTAAGATATCCTATTGCCACACGCCTAAACCTGCAAGCTGCCTGTTTATACCAATTTGGATTGTGTTCGTTTTGGTATGTCCACAGTCTTGATGTCATTCGAGTTTCTTGCTCTATTTCAGCATGTTTTTTGGAAATACGGTACCGCAAACCATCACAGTAGAAAGACAATGGAGCCCCAAAAGATATCTTATTGTTTGTCTACAAGTGTACTTCTTCTGACCTACGTGCAGGTTTACCTGTGTGGCCATCATGTTGTTTTGAGTTTCTTATTTTTTATGTATTCTTTTTTTGAATGCCTCTTGAACAGTCTGCTGTTTGGATGCATTCTATGTATCTGTCTGTGTTACTACAAAACGTCGGACTCTGTTCTGAAACCAGGGAAGGTCAGAGACACTCTGTTCTGTTCTGAAACCAGGGGAGGTCAGAGACACTCTGTTCTGTTCTGAAACCAGGGAAGGTCAGAGACACTCTGTTCTGAAACCAGGGGAGGTCAGAGACACTCTGTTCTGTTCTGAAACCAGGGGAGGTCAGAGACACTCTGTTTTGTTCTGAAACCAGGGGAGGTCAGAGACACTCTGTTTTGTTCTGAAACCAGGGGAGGTCAGAGACACTCTGTTTTGTTCTGAAACCAGGGGAGGTCAGAGACACTCTGTTTTGTTCTGAAACCAGGGGAGGTCAGAGACACTCTGTTCTGTTCTGTTCTGAAACCAGGGGAGGTCAGAGACACTCTGTTTTGTTCTGAAACCAGGGGAGGTCAGAGACACTCTGTTCTGTTCTGAAACCAGGGGAGGTCAGAGACACTGTTCTGTTCTGTTCTGAAACCAGGGGAGGTCAGAGACACTGTTCTGTTCTGTTCTGAAACCAGGGGAGGTCAGAGACACTGTTCTGTTCTGGTCTGAAACCAGGGGAGGTCAGAGACACTGTTCTGTTCTGGTCTGAAACCAGGGGAGGTCAGAGACACTGTTCTGTTCTGGTCTGAAACCAGGGGAGGTCAGAGACACTGTTCTGTTCTGGTCTGAAACCAGGGGAGGTCAGAGACACTGTTCTGTTCTGGTCTGAAACCAGGGGAGGTCAGAGACACTGTTCTGTTCTGGTCTGAAACCAGGGGAGGTCAGAGACACTGTTCTGTTCTGGTCTGAAACCAGGGGAGGTCAGAGACACTGTTCTGTTCTGGTCTGAAACCAGGGGAGGTCAGAGACACTGTTCTGTTCTGGTCTGAAACCAGGGGAGGTCAGAGACACTGTTCTGTTCTGGTCTGAAACCAGGGGAGGTCAGAGACACTGGTCTGTTCTGTTCTGAAACCAGGGGAGGTCAGAGACACTGGTCTGTTCTGTTCTGAAACCAGGGGAGGTCGGAGACACTGGTCTGTTCTGTTCTGAAACCAGGGGAGGTCAGAGACACTCTGTTCTGTTCTGAAACCAGGGGAGGCCAGAGACACTCTGTTCTGTTCTGAAACCAGGAGAGGCCAGAGACACTCTGTTCTGAAACCAGATGAGGTCAGAGGTCATAACATTACAACATATCACATGCTTCTTGTTAAATCTGTACCATGATGCTTTTGTCTCTACATGACTATTCACTGTTGGTGTTCCCCAAGGGTGAGTGCAGGGACTTCTCTCTCTGTCTCCTTGTCTCTCTGTTTCTCTCTGCCTCCTCTCTGTCTCTGTGTATGTGTGTGTGTGCATCAGGTCAGTCTTCATCTATAATGCTGGTAACCCTCCTCCTCTAGATAAGTGCAGAATTAGTCATTTTAAGTGTTTCCTTATTATGTCTGATTAGCTTCAGGAACGGAAGATCATCTTTACATTGAGTTGAACAGAAAGAAAACCGCCTCTTTTCATACGGAATGATTTATATGCTGTGTCACACACTGGTGTGAATGGTTCCTTGGTACATGTAAATATCTAGACTATATCTCTTGTATGATTGGCTGGAAGCTTTGTCTTGCACAGTTGGTCAGCATAAAAAAAATTGTGAACAAAAACCGTGAAATCTATCATAATATTAAGAGAGACTAGCGGATATTGCTGCTATGATACATGACGAACAAAACGAGAAAGAAAATAGCTGAAATTTCATCATGCTGAATTTGGTGTGTGTGTGTGTGTGTGTGCGCACGTGTGTGTGTGTGTGTGTGCGCACGTGTGTGTGTGTGCTGGATCTCCGACAGTGTGGGACATCTCTGGGACATTTCAACCACAACACTCAACAACGGCAAAAGTTCAGCTGACTACTACTTCTCTATCTATGCCTCCGTCGCCAACACTGGGCCAACGTTCATTCTGTATCCTACCAACATTTCTCTTAAAAATCACCAGCAGCCTTTCTTTTGGTTTTCAAAATCAAATGTGACTTCTTCTTGCGGTGACTGTAAAAAACACATTATGCCCTGCATACATGCCCTGCATTTCTCAGTGAAATGCAGGGCAATTTTCCCTTGAAACAAGGTTCACCCTACAGGTTAACAGAAAAAACAACCATATCTTTTGCACCTCTGGTTTCATAAAAAATGGGTTGACACAATTAGTCGCAGCTTTCCAAACCTTTCTGTGCCTTCATTCTGCTCAAGTTCCACCCAGACATTGTAATAGAAACACTAGTTAGGAGGTCCCATGCAGCAGACAGTCAGGAGGTCCCATGCAGCAGACAGCCAGGAGGTCCCATGCAGCAGACAGCCAGGAGGTCCCATGCAGCAGACAGCCAGGAGGTCCCATGCAGCAGACAGCCAGGGTGTCCCAGGCAGCAGACAGCCAGGGGGTGCCAGGCAGCAGACAGCCAGGGGGTGCCAGGCAGCAGACAGCCAGGGGGTGCCAGGCAGCAGACAGCCAGGGGGTGCCAGGCAGCAGACGGTCAGGAGGTGAAGGGTTGAGGAGGGAGGGAGGGAGGGTTGTTGGCTGTATGTGCCCTTTTGTGACCCAAACCAACGATATGATCTGGTAATTCTATAACTAGCAGGCGAATGGTGTTGAGGGCACTGCTGGATATGCAGTCTGCTCAGACAAACACAGTACTGTTGCACCGAGCGAGGATCAACACTAATTAACCAAGCTGAGTTTGCTATTGTGTGATCTAATTGAGGCCAGGGAGACATGCCAATGTTGCCAGCCAAGCTTCTTCAATTTTTTTTGTTTTTAGAGCACTGAAACTAAACTCCGATGGCTCCACCTTCCCCGAGAGGCTGCAAACCAGAGCACAATTTGTATAATCTCTTCAAAGGTCATGCATATGCCCAGTTGGTAAAATCGCAACTGGTTCCTATGTTTGGGTCATAGTTTTACCAATCTTTCTATCAACGCTAATATCCAGACACTGTGAAGAATACCGGGTGTGGGCAGTAGTGTCAGAAAGAGCAGGCATTATCATTCTAGAGATACTTTACGACTGCCAATTAATAACCGGAGAAAGGAAAGCGATAGTTGGTGTCACGAAAGGGCCCTGCTTGCTAAATGAACAGCCGACCGTTCTACTCCTGTTCTGTAGTGCCTGCTGTAGTGAGACCATTGTGCTTTATCCTGTTTTATACGGTGCCTGCAGTTGGTTGAGACTATACTCTTCTCTTATTGGTTCTTACAAGCTGCATGTGATTTGTGTTCCAATGTCAGCATCACTTTATAAATAAAATATAAAAAAGTTGAAGAAAAATAAACCGTAGTTAACAGGATATATAACAAGGTCATAACCTAAGGAAAATACCTCCTAAAGAGCAATGTGTTTTTACCTCGGGTGTATATAGTCGATTTGTTTACTCCAAAGTTTGCTATTTTTGTTTCTATGAAATGCTAAATTGAATACACATTTGTAAATGTAACTTTTTTTTTTGTCAATGGTAATTGTGTTTTGTGGTGTTCCCAAGTAGTTTATTCCTCTAGTTACCATTATGTGTATTTGGGCTTTTTATGGTCTGTCCCAAATGTAAATGCTTTACCAACGTCAAAACTAGTCTTCTTTCCAAGCCCCATCTGAGCTGTGTTGAAAATGTCTTGTAGGAGGCTACGAGGAGAGATGTCGAAGACCCTCAAAACCATTACAGAATCGCCTGTGTCTCCCTTCTGATGATTTCTAAACCATATGTATTAGAATTTTTCATACCGTGCTACAGGAGAATGAACACTCAACATAGGAAAGTAGCGGATTGACGTTTCAGTTCCAACATAGTTGGAGTGAAAAATGGTGTGAATAAAATAAAAAAGTTTGTGTAAAATCCATGGTCTTGTTTTTTTTGTTTGTGGAGTTGGCATTCACATTCACAGCCCGTGAATGAACTGTGTATTTCATTCCAGTACACAGGACTGAGACCTTGCTATCAAAGAGAATGAAATGGATTGTAGGGTTTTGGCTGTAGGCTAGTATAACACTTAACAACAATGGGCCCACGGTAGCATGTTTTTCTACATTCGTAGGCTTTGTCACATGTCTGAAATAGGTTTCCTTGTCTCTTTTTTTTTGTTGCTTAATTTACACACCGATTTATATAATGAACTGGGTTACTGTAATTTGTGTGGCTGTCTTTTACTGATGTGCCAGTACAAAGGATTGAGACCTTCCTATCAAAGAAATGTAATAGATACTCTATTGGTTTTGGCTGTGGTCTATGGCCTCACCAGTGACCATGTACAAAGTACAAGACGATGCTGGCTGGGTCAGAGTACAGTTCTCTACCTTGAAAACATTGCTTGTAATGTTTTAGGTGATTTTGTTTTCGCTGCTATTAATCCCATGGTATTTCATTGAAGATTATGTGTTATCAATGGATACTTTCTGGTACTTTAAATAATTCAACACAATAGTGGACGGCAGCCCTAGGGATGTTGCGGTGACCACCACATCGGCTGATTGTAGTAAAATTCCATGTGACAGTCATGGTAATCTCCCGTTATGCACTCTGGACATGCTTTGTTATTGCCCAACTTGCTAATGGCCTGGTACTCAGGGCTCTATTGTCCCTCCATCAGGTCCTAATGACCTGGTACTCAGGGCTCTATTGTTCCTCCATCAGGTCCTAATGACCTGGTACTCAGGGCTCTATTGTTCCTCCATCTGATCCTAATGACCTGGTACTCAGGGCTCTATTGTTCCTCCATCTGATCCTAATGACCTGGTACTCAGGGCTCTATTGTCCCTCCATCAGGTCCTAATGGCCTGGTACTCAGGGCTCTATTGTCCCTCCATCAGGTCCTAATGACCTGGTACTCAGGGCTCTATTGTTCCTCCATCTGATCCTAATGACCTGGTACTCAGGGCTCTATTGTCCCTCCATCAGGTCCTAATGGCCTGGTACTCAGGGCTCTATTGTCCCTCCATCAGGTCCTAATGACCTGGTACTCAGGGCTCTATTGTTCCTCCATCTGATCCTAATGACCTGGTACTCAGGGCTCTATTGTTCCTCCATCTGATCCTAATGACCTGGTACTCAGGGCTCTATTGTCCCTCCATCAGGTCCTAATGGCCTGGTACTCAGGGCTCTATTGTTCCTCCATCTGATCCTAATGACCTGGTACTCAGGGCTCTATTGTTCCTCCATCTGATCCTAATGACCTGGTACTCAGGGCTCTATTGTTCCTCCATCTGATCCTAATGGCCTGGTACTCAGGGCTCTATTGTCCCTCCATCAGGTCCTAATGGCCTGGTACTCAGGGCTCTATTGTCCCTCCATCAGGTCCTAATGGCCTGGTACTCAGGGCTCTATTGTCCCTCCATCAGGTCCTAATGGCCTGGTACTCAGGGCTCTATTGTCCCTCCATCTGATCCTAATGGCCTGGTACTCAGGGCTCTATTGTTCCTCCATCAGGTCCTAATGACCTGGTACTCAGGGCTCTATTGTTCCTCCATCTGATCCTAATGACCTGGTACTCAGGGCTCTATTGTCCCTCCATCAGGTCCTAATGGCCTGGTACTCAGGGCTCTATTGTCCCTCCATCAGGTCCTAATGGCCTGGTACTCAGGGCTCTATTGTCCCTCCATCAGGTCCTAATGGCCTGGTACTCAGGGCTCTATTGTCCCTCCATCTGATCCTAATGGCCTGGTACTCAGGGCTCTATTGTCCCTCCATCTGATCCTAATGGCCTGGTACTCAGGGCTCTATTGTCCCTCCATCAGGTCCTAATGACCTGGTACTCAGGGCTCTATTGTTCCTCCATCAGGTCCTAATGGCCGGGTACTCAGGGCTCTATTGTCCCTCCATCAGGTCCTAATGACCTGGTACTCAGGGCTCTATTGTCCCTCCATCAGGTCCTAATGACCTGGTACTCAGGGCTCTATTGTCCCTCCATCAGGTCCTAATGGCCGGGTACTCAGGGCTCTATTGTCCCTCCATCAGGTCCTAATGACCTGGTACTCAGGGCTCTATTGTCCCTCCATCAGGTCCTAATGACCTGGTACTCAGGGCTCTATTGTCCCTCCATCAGGTCCTAATGACCTGGTACTCAGGGCTCTATTGTCCCTCCATCAGGTCCTAATGGCCTGGTACTCAGGGCTCTATTGTCCCTCCATCAGGTCCTAATGACCTGGTACTCAGGGCTCTATTGTCCCTCCATCAGGTCCTAATGGCCTGGTACTCAGGGCTCTATTGTCCCTCCATCAGGTCCTAATGGCCTGGTACTCAGGGCTCTATTGTCCCTCCATCAGGTCCTAATGGCCTGGTACTCAGGGCTCTGTCCCCCACTGACATCAATGCAAATTTGATCTAAAATCACATCAAACACTAATCATCAAAACAGTATAGTGCTTTTAAAACTCACCTCACGGTGATCAATTTGAATAAAGAAGTTAAGCAGCAGGTTGAAAAGTGTAAAACATGGTTGTTGTGCGTGTTGTTTCAAAGCCAAGCACAATGAAATGGGCAGTGCTTTCTAGGGTGACGTTTAATTAAAAACATCCATAGGCATTTTAGAGTTTACTCGTTGTCTTATTGCCATAAGACCAAGACAAATAAAGCCCAAATTAAAATCATTGTGCCGTTATACAATACATAGCCTACCGCATGTTACATCTGGCAGAAACACATCAAAATAAACTGATTTAAAATATCTTTGGTACCAAATTCGTCTTGCCTATATTCCAAAATGAAATAGATTTGACTAATCGCCTTTGAGCGTGGACTGTTATTATACATACTGGATGGACTGGTTGGATACTTTATGCTACGGTCTAACCCTTTAGCTACGTATAGCGATGCTGATGGTTCATGATTGTGCAGGGCGGTTTACAGTTAGCCTACTTTTGGTGAATTTGTATTTGATTTTTGAAAAGCCTAGTAATGTGGCATTTTTTATATTTTCATAATTAATTGAGTGATATTACTGTTAGCTACAGAATATCTCACCACCATGCGTTTCCGTCTCTTCCTCTCCGTTATTCCTCTCTAGAGCGCGCGGACGGGCTGTCAACAGTTTAGTAAAATGTTTTTTTATTTTTTATGCAAAAACCTGTTATTTTCAATGTTCCCGAACAGATTTCACTTGGTTTCCCAAATTAACCACTGGGTAGCTGCAGGAACAGGGTTGGAGAGCCCATGGCATAGAGAGTTTGGGCCGAATATCACCTATTTGCGCAGCTAGAGCATGCTTCCGTAGGTGATGTTTGCAGTGACATAACCGGAGTAGCCTACCTTGCATGATTGAAAAACAAACTGACGTGAAAGCGGCCTCCTGTTCAGCAATAGAGTACATACAGATGATTGTTTGGTGTCGTCATTAGCATTACATGATCCCAATTCTAGCTCCAGGACGGCATCAATTTGAAAAACCCAACCAGTATAATGTGCTGGTTTATTGGTGATGGGGCCGTGCTGTTTACAAACTCTGGATAGTGGTAAAACGGATGTCATATCTGAATTCTGAAATCTTTATACACCTCCATTGGTAACCATGTGATTTCTGCACTGTACATGTATATATGAACAGAGATCTGCAGGTGTTTTTGAGGCACCATCAGAATGGAGACAAGCTTGCCTTCTGTAAGCGCTTGTGATGATGAAATCAGGAACCTGTCTATAGTCTACCACTTTGTTCATTACAAAATGGGAACTATCTTTCTCATTAGCAATTGAGTGAAAATATAAAAGTGTGTATTTACTGAGGTGTACGTTAATCTTAACTGGGATATACAGTGCATTCGGAAAGTATTCAGACCCCCTTGACTTGTTCCACATTTTGTTACGTTACAGCCTTATTATAAAATGGATGAAGTTCCCCCCCCCCCCTCATCAATCTACACACAATACCCCATAATAACAAAACAAGGACATTTTATCACATTTATTAAAACTGAAATATCACATTTCCATAAGTATTCAGATCCTTTACTCAGTACTTTGTTGAAGCATCTTTGGCAGCGATTACTGCCTCGAGTCTTCTTGGGTATGACGCTACAAGCTTGGCACACCTGCATTTGGGGAGTTTCTCCCATTTTTCTCTGCAGATCCTCTCAAGCTCTGTCAAGTTGGATGGGGAGCGTTGCTGCACAGCTAATTTCAGGTCTCTCCAGAGTTGTCCGGGCTCTGGCTGGGCAATTCAAGGACATTCAGAGACTTGTCCCGAAGCCACTCCTGCATTGTCTTGGCTGTGTGCTTAGGGTTGTTGTCCTGTTGGAAGGCTGAGCGCTCGGGAACAGGTTTTCATCATGGATCTCATTGTACTTTGCTAAGTTCATCTTTGCCTCGATCCTGACTAGTCTCCCTGTCCAATGCCACTTTTAAAAACATCCCCACAGCATGTTTCTGCCATCGCCATAATTCACCGTAGGGATGGTGCCAGGTTTCCTCCAGATGTGATGATTGGCATTCAGGCCAAAGAGTTCAGTCTTTGTTTCATCAGACCAGAGAATCTTGTTTCTCATGGTCTGAGAGTCCTTTTGGCAAACACCAAGTGGGCTGTCATGTCTTTTACTGAAGAGTGGTTTCCGTCTGGCCGCTCGACCATAAAGACCTGAGTGGTGGAGTGCTGCAGAGATCGGAGAACCTTCCAGAAGGTTTTCCGATCTCTGCAGAGGAACTCTAGAGATCTGTCGGGGACCATCGGGTTCTTGGTCACCTCCCAAACCAAGGCCCTTCTCCCCTGACTTCTCAGTTTGGCAAGCAGTTTCTGAAGGCACTGTATGTTGTTTTTATTCAACAAATGCCAGCAGGTGCCATGTCTCACCATCAATGGAAACCACCAAAGGAGGGAGCTGTTGCCCACCAATTCTGAGACACTGCTATGTACGGTGGGTTGGTTAGTTTCCCTCTTCATTCCCAATCGTCTGCATCACTCCCACTGAGATTACTTCACACATATCTTATCCATAAATGTGGCTGATAAAACCACTGTTGGTTTTCAAAAAAAGAAGAATTGAAATAGGTATTTTAACAGGAAAGGTTGTGTCTGGTGGGCCTATGAATTGATCCAGGGTTACACACATCTGGTGGGCCTACAACCTGAACCATGTATAACCCATGGTATGAACATCTGATGGGCCCACAAACTGAACCATGCATAACCCATGGTATGAACATCAGAACCATGCATAACCCATGGTCTGAACATCTGGTGGGCCCACAAATTGAACCATGTATAACCCATGGTATGAACATCAGAACCATGCATAAGCCAGGGTATAAACATTTAGGGGGGCCTACAAACTAAACCATGCATAACCCAGGGTATAGACATCTGGTGGGCCTACAAACCGAACCATACATTACACAGGGTATAAACATCTGAACAATGCATAATTCAGGAAATAAACATTTAGGGGTGCATACCCCTAAATGGGGTGCATACAAATTGAACCATGTATAAACCAGGGTATAAACATTTAGGGGGCTACAAACTGAACCATGCATAAACCAGGGTATAAACATTTAGGGGGCTACAAACTGAACCATGTGTAAACCAGGGTATAAACATTTAGGGGGCTACAAACTTAACCATGCATAAACCAGGGTATAAACATTTAGGGGGCTACAAACTGAACCATGCATAAACCAGGGTATAAACATTTAGGGGGCTACAAACTGAACCATGCGTAAACCAGGGTATAAACATCTGAACTGTGCATAACCCAGTGTGTAAATATTTGGGTGGGTATGTTAGTACATATTGGAATGTTGTGTTGCCTGATCTGCCATGCAGTGGTGGAAAAAGTACCCAATTTACATAAGTCTAAAATTATTTGATATTTAGCAAGCCAGAGGGCACCATTTTCTTGTTTTTATTTTATTTATGGATAGCCAGGGGCACACTCCAACACTCAGACATCATTTACAGACAAAGCATTTGTGTTTAGTGAGTCTGTCAGATCAAAGGCAGTAGGGATGAGTGTGTGAATTGGACTATTTTCCTGTCCTGCTAAGAATTCATGTATGGAGTAAAAAAGTACATTTATTTTCTTTAGGAATGAAGTAAAAGTAGTAAAAACCTATAAATAATATCGTACAGATACCACCTCCAAAAAAACGACTTGAGTAAAAAATACTTTAAAGTACTACTTAAGTCCTTTACACCACTGCTGGCAAGCTTGCCAAATATCTTATTCATTATAAAACAAACAAAAAGGGTGTCTATCAGTGTCAGCACCTGTGCAGTCTGGAGATGGAAAAACTAATTAAAATGTTCGGATCAGAGGAGCTCAAATATCAGACAACAAGATGCAGACTGTCCTTGCTCTACTGTCTGACTGGATATATGATTGAGGACATTTGATTGAGATGTTGTCAAAGTATGTTTATATTTTCTGCAGTTACATCGGCACGTAATATTGTCTGGCTTCTCAGCCACAAAATCACTTTTTACTTAACCTTTATTTAACAAGGTAAGTCATTTAATGAACAAATACTTATTTACAATGAATGGCCTACCCCGGCCAAACCCTAACGACGCTGGGCCAATTGTGCGTCACCCTATGGGACTCCCA
Source organism: Oncorhynchus kisutch (assembly GCF_002021735.2). Taxonomy (NCBI): domain Eukaryota; kingdom Metazoa; phylum Chordata; class Actinopteri; order Salmoniformes; family Salmonidae; genus Oncorhynchus; species Oncorhynchus kisutch. The sequence goes on from NC_034191.2 coordinate 77,357,241, forward strand.
ATCACAGCCGGTTGTGTACAGCCTGGAATTGAACCAGGCTCTGTAGTGATGCCTCTAGCACTGAGATGCAGTGCCTTAGACCACTGCGCCACTCGGAAGGCCCAACTTTACAGAACTTACATTTGTATAAGATAACGTTGGTGATATAATTTAATGTTACATTTATTTGGTCTGCCGCATGTTTTGTCTTCAGTACAAGTATACTTTTCCGGGCCCAAAGTAGCATACAGTTTTCTATAGTTTAGGAATGTTTAACATTAAGTCAACCATAGATGTGACTAATTTCCCCTTGAATAAATAACTGGAGTGTGAAATATGTGCACAAAGAATAGTCAGATCTCCATGAATAGAATCTGGAATTAGCCCAATCCCTTTTAGTAATTCCTTCCTTCCTCGATCAATGACTGATCTGAAAGCACCGATCAGGTGAGAGGAACGATGTGGGAGAGAAGATTCAACCACGTTTGCTTTCATCTATTCAGCACTGATCTATTCAGATCAGTGCTGATGTGAGCCTAAACTAGACAGGGAGGGCTGAATGCCCCCCCCCCCCCCCCCCGGTGTTCCAATCACAGACTTACTCTGTAATCCACATCAAATGTTGTTAGGCATTTGAGGGTAATTAAAGATAATGAATTTAACCTCCCGGCAACATGTGCCCATTTAGCAAGTCGTCCTTTGGTTTAGCACCCATTTGTACACACATGAGGATGGTATGAGGAATTAAACCTGCAAAACTCTTATGATAATAGCTCCCTGTTGTTAGCGTTCCTCCATTGCCAGGCTTTGATATTTCCCTAATTAAAGTGAGATCCACAAGAGAAGAATGACTGGGTTTACCTCAGAGGAAACTTCCAATGAATATGATTATTTTGCTGTTGTTTACTGCTGAAAAAATAGATGAATTGAGACTGTCAAGTGGTTTTAACACGTGATGACATTCCTTTCAAAACGCTTCATTCGGTCACCCCTCAGGTGTGTGTGTGTGTGTGTGTGTAGGTGTGTGTGTGTGTGTGTGTGTGTGTGTGTGTGTGTAGGTGTGTGTGTAGGTGTGTGTGTGTGTGTGTGTGTAGGTGTGTGTGTGTGTGTAGGTGTGTGTGTGTGTGTGTGTGTGTGTGTAGGTGTGTGTGTGTGTGTGTGTGTGTGTGTAGGTGTGTGTGTGTGTGTGTGTGTGTGTGTGTGTGTGTAGGTGTGTGTGTGTGTGTGTGTGTGTGTGTGTGTGTGTGTGTGTGTGTGTGTGTGTGTGTAGGTGTGTGTGTGTAGGTGTGTGTGTGTGTGTGTGTGTGTGTGTAGGTGTGTGTGTGTGTGTGTGTGTGTGTAGGTGTGTGTGTGTGTGTGTGTGTAGGTGTGTGTGTGTGTGTAGGTGTGTGTGTGTGTGTAGGTGTGTGTGTGTGTGTGTGTGTAGGTGTGTGTGTGTGTGTGTGTGTAGGTGTGTGTGTGTGTGTGTGTGTGTGTGTAGGTGTGTGTAGGTGTGTGTGTGTGTGTGTGTAGGTGTGTGTGTGTGTGTGTGTAGGTGTGTGTGTGTGTGTAGGTGTGTGTGTGTGTGTGTGTGTGTAGGTGTGTGTAGGTGTGTGTGTGTGTGTGTGTGTGTGTGTAGGTGTGTGTGTAGGTGTGTGTGTGTGTGTGTGTGTGTGTGTGTAGGTGTGTGTGTGTGTGTGTGTGTGTGTGTGTGTGTGTGTAGGTGTGTGTGTAGGTGTGTGTGTGTGTGTGTGTGTGTGTGTGTGTAGGTGTGTGTGTGTGTGTGTGTGTGTGTGTAGGTGTGTGTGTGTGTAGGTGTGTGTGTGTGTGTGTGTGTGTGTGTGTGTGTGTGTGTGTGTGTAGGTGTGTGTGTGTGTGTGTGTGTGTGTGTGTGTGTGTGTGTAGGTGTGTGTATGTGTGTGTGTGTGTGTGTGTGTATGTGTGTGTGTGTGTGTGTGTGTGTGTGTGTGTAGGTGTGTGTGTGTGTGTGTGTGTAGGTGTGTGTGTGTGTGTGTGTGTAGGTGTGTGTGTGTGTGTGTGTGTGTGTAGGTGTGTGTGTGTGTGTGTGTGTGTGTGTGTGTGTGTGTGTGTAGGTGTGTGTGTGTGTGTGTGTGTAGGTGTGTGTGTGTGTGTGTGTGTGTGTGTGTGTGTGTGTACAACCATTAAGATTAATTGTCAGATTCAACAGAAGATCTCTTTGTTTCTTGAGACCTAGAACAAGCATCTCTGTTTTGTCCGAGCTTAAAAGTAGAACGCTTTTGCAGCCATCCACTTCCTTATGTCTGGTGTGTGGGGTGTGTGCGTTCACTCGCGCAGCAGCGTGTGTGCTTGCAATGATGTAACACTAATCAATTAAATCCAAGCAGAAGACACTGGTACCAACCAAACAGCAATCACTGGCTCAGAGAGGCTGCTGCTACCTACACTGAGACCCAATCACTGGCTCAGAGAGGCTGCTGCTGCCTACACTGAGACCCAATCACTGGCTCAGAGAGGCTGCTGCTGCCTACACTGAGACCCAATCACTGGCTCAGAGAGGCTGCTGCTGCCTACACTGAGACCCAATCACTGGCTCAGAGAGGCTGCTGCTGCCTACACTGAGACCCAATCACTGGCTCAGAGAGGCTGCTGCTGCCTACACTGAGACCCAATCACTGACTCAGAGAGGCTGCTGCTACCTACACTGAGACCCAATCACTGGCTCAGAGAGGCTGCTGCTGCCTACACTGAGACCCAATCACTGACTCAGAGAGGCTGCTGCTACCTACACTGAGACCCAATCACTGGCTCAGAGAGGCTGCTGCTGCCTACACTGAGACCCAATCACTGGCTCAGAGAGGCTGCTGCTACCTACACTGAGACCCAATCACTGGCTCAGAGAGGCTGCTGCTACCTACACTGAGACCCAATCACTGGCTCAGAGAGGCTGCTGCTGCCTACACTGAGACCCAATCACTGGCCACTAATAAATGGATCACTAATCACTTTATACAATACTACTCTAAATAATACCACTTTAACAATGTTTACATATCTTCCATTACTCATATCACATGTATATACTGTATTTTACACCATCTACAGCACCTTGCCTACGCTGCTCGGCCATCGCTCATCTATATACTTACATGTACATATTCTCATTCACCCCTTTAGATTTGTGTGTATTTGGTAGTTGTTGGATTACTTGTTAGATATTACTGCACTTTTGGAACTAGAAGCACAAGCATTTCGCTACGCTCACATTAACATCTGCTAACCATGTGTATGTGACCAATAACATCTGCTAACCATGTGTATGTGACCATTAACATCTGCTAACCATGTGTATGTGACCAATAACATCTGCTAACCATGTGTATGTGACCAATAACATCTGCTAACCATGTGTATGTGACCGTTAACATCTTCTAACCATGTGTATGTGACCAATAACATCTGCTAACCATGTGTATGTGACCAATAACATCTGCTAACCATGTGCATGTGACCGTTAACATCTGCTAACCATGTGTATGTGACCAATAACATCTTCTAACCATGTGCATGTGACCATTAACATCTGATTTGATTGGCTAAAGCCTTCCAGACATAGTGCCTGACGATGTTTGACCACTACTATGTGGCACCGTGGGCATTACACTAACCTGTGACATGAATAAAACCCAACAGCTATATGTTTCACTTAATATCACTAGGGTACAATATTCATTGCAAAGAGTCAATGCAAAGAGTCCAGGAAGCCATTTGATTAGCGGTTCAGGAGTCTTCTGTCTTGGGGGTAGAAGCTGTTATGAAGCCTTTTGGAACTAGACTTGGCGCTCCGGTACCGTGTGGTGCGGTAGTAGGGAGAACAGTCTATGACTGGGGTGGCTGAAGTCTTTGGCAATTTTTAGATCCTTCCTCAGACACCGCCTGGTGTAGAGATCCTGGATGGCAGGCAGCTTAACCCCAGTGATGTACTGGGCCGTACTCACTACCCTCTGTAGTGCCTTGCGGTCGGAGGCCGAGCGGTTGCCATACCAGGTGGTGATGCAACCAGTCAGGATGCTCTCGATGGTGCGGCTGTATAACTGTGTGAGGATCTGAGGACCCGTGCCAAATCTATAATAGCAGCTATGTGAAAGTTATCTTTATATAAATGACCCTGGAGCAGATCCAGGCCTTTGTCTTTATGTGACCTATATTCCATCCCCTCTCTCTGATTAATTGTGTGTGTGTGTGTGTGATGTTTAGCGGTTCAATCTGCTAGTACATTTCCTACATTTCCTCACAGAGCGCTGCATTGCCATGGTAGGCCTGTTACCACGGAGTTAATCTCCCCCATCTCTCGCCTCCTGGGCTGGGTGTTGCCGGGCAGGAAATCACAGAATCAGATGTGGAGCACTGTGAAAAACTGTTGGTAATCCTCTGATGCCAGAGTGATGTGTGGTGCTGCACAGCATGACTGTCCGTTTTGTAGCGGAGTCAGATTAAACTGTGGGGTTGTTGAAAAGGCTGTGGTGGGAGTCAGATTACCCTATTGGCTGTTGATAAAGGCTGTGGTGGGAGTCAGATTACCCTATTGGCTGTTGATAAAGGCTGTGGTGGGAGTCACATTACCCTATTGGCTGTTGATAAAGGCTGTGGTGGGAGTCACATTACCCTATTGGCTGTTGATAAATGCTGCGGTGGGAGTCAGATTACCCTATTGGCTGTTGATAAAGGCTGTGGTGGGAGTCAGATTACCCTTTTGGCTGTTGATAAAGGCTGTGCTGGGAGTTACATTACCCTATTGGCTGTTGATAAGGGCTGTGGCAGGAGGCATGCTGCAGCCATACCACCCTCCACCCACCGTTCATCTGCCTCTGAAGCTAAGCAGGGTTGGGTCTGGTTGATCCTTGTATTGAAGACCAAGATGCTGCTACAAGATGTTTTGTTGGGCCAGTAAGGGGGCACTCTTCCCTTTGATCTATGGATACCACAATTCAACAGGGCAGTGTTGCAGATACTGTCCTGTAGAGCAGTGGTTCCTATCTCCAGTCCTCCAGTACCCCCCAACAAAAATGTGTGCAGGTGGGGGTACTGGAGGACTAGAGTTGGGCTAGAGTTTTGGTGTTAGGGGTACTGGAGGAGAGGAGTTGGACTGTTGGGGGTACTGGAGGACTGGAGTTGGGCTGTTGGGGATACTGGAGGACTGGAGTTGGGAACCACTGATGTAGAGGGTTACAATGGCAGAATTATCCCATATGCCTGAGACTGATATACCATTAGGGAGCGATGAGTTGGTGACCTGGTTACAGCCTTGTGATTAATACAGTAGCCCAAGGGGTGCATTGGAAAGGGTAGTCTTGTGCTAGGATTAACCAAGGCTAGCAGGGGTGGCTGGTGGTGATGGTGGTAGCAGAAGCTCACAATGTCTAAACTTGTCAGTGAGAGTCGTGGCAATGTCTACCTTGGGACCTTCAACTGTGACCTTCAACTGTGATCTTCGACCTTCAACTGTGGCGTCAGGCTGCATCCCCTTTCTCTAACCAGATGTATTTTGATTTATGGCCCTGGACTAGTTCTTTAACAACACTTCATTCAATAATGTCTCTGGCAACCACAGGATGCCCCTGGTTGTTTATGGGAAACGATTAGACGCCATATTGGATTTATACAACTGCAGTCGCCGATGGAGACCGACTCTTCAGTGTTACAAATCTGTTGAGTTCACCACAACACTCCAAGCGACATTGTTTTAGAAAGAGGGCTCCTTTGAGGTTTAATGTTGGTTAGGAGGCAGGAGAGAGTTCACAGTTTTCTAGTTTTGTGCTCTGTGTGGTGCGTCATTGAAGGCCGCTGACGTTGGCCCCCCAGAGCTCCACGGAATCTTGTTAAGATGGGACTCCAAATATGAAAGACGCAATTCCACTGTGTGTGTGCCTAAGAGGTCGGACAAGGTTGTGCTGTGGCTGCACAATGAGGCTCAAAGAAACAAGTCTGAAATGAACAAATTTAAGAGCAACCATATTTAATGTGTTAATCTGCTAAATTGTAATTATTCGCCTACCTCCTCATGCCTTTTGCACACAATGTATATAGACTCCCCTTTTTTTTCTACTGTGTTATTGACTTGTTAATTGTTTACTCCATGTGTAACTCTGTGTTGTCTGTTCACACTGCTATGCTTTATCTTGGCCAGGTCGCAGTTGCAAATGAGAACTTGTTCTCAACTAGCCTACCTGGTTAAATAAAGGTGAAATAAAATAAAAATAAAAATTGTTTGGCGGCTGCCATTGATTGGCAAATTGCACAGGGCACGATTGGTCGATCGAATTATCAATTTGTGACCGGCTCACAAAGAGCAATAATAACCGACAGAGCACTTTTCTATGCTGTGCAATATCATCTTCACCCTGAAATATGAGAACATGGTTTATTTGAAAGTGGCGAGATTGCTTGCATTAATAGCATTCCCCCCGCGGAAACGTTTCTCCATTGTCATGTACAGTACCGGTCAAAAGTTTGGACACATCGACTCATTCCAGGGTTTTTCTTTATTTGTACTATTTTATACATTGTAGAATAATAGTGACGACATCAAAACGATGAAATAACACATATGGAATCATGTAGTAACCACCAAAAACAAAAGTGTTATTTTATATTTGAGATTCTTCAAATTAGCCACCTTTTGCCTTGATGACAGCTTTGCACACTCTTGGCATTCTCTCATCCAGCTTCATGAGGTAGTCACCTGTAAAGCATTTCAGTTAACAGGTGTGTCTTGTTAAAAGTTAATTTGTGGAATTTATTTCCTTCTTAATGCATTTGAGCCAATCAGTTGTGTCAAGTTAGGGGTGGTATAAAGAAGACATCCCTATTTGGTAAAAGACCAAGTCCATATTATGTTAAGAACAGCTCAAATAAGCAAAGAGAAATAACAGTCCATCATTACTTTAAGACATGAAGGCATGAAAGACATGAAGGTCAGTCAATCGGGAACATTTCAAGAACTTTGAAAGTTTCTTCAAGTGCAGTCGCAAAAACCATCAAGAGCTATGATGAAACTGTCTCTCATGAGGACCGCCTCTGGAAGACCCAGAGTTACCTCTGCTGCAGAGGATAAGTTCATTAGAATTACCAGCCTCAGAAATTGTAGCCCAAATAAATGTTTCACAGAGTTCAAGTAACAGACGCATCTCAACATCAACTGTTCAGAGACGACTGCGTGAATCAGGTCTTCATGGTCAAATTGCTGAAAAGAAACCACTACTAATGGACACCAACAAGAAGAAGAGACTTGCCTGAATGAGTAGGTGTGTCTAAACTTTTGTACTGTAGGTCTAAGGCAAATTCAGTCCATAAAAAATAGTGACGTCCCAACACTCCATCTGAGTTGACAACTTTGAACTTTGGGCTGGTAGAGAATTGACATACTAATTTCTTGCAGGAATCATAGAAAAAATAGCATGTTATTACCCCCCCCCCCCCTGTTTTCACTTTGGAATAATTGGGTATTGTGTGTAGATTGATGGGGGGAGAGGAAAAAACAATTTCATGAATTTTAGAATAAGGCTGTAACGTAACTAAATGTGGAAAAAGTCTAGGGGTCTGAATACATTCCGAATTCACTGTATAATGAAGAAGTATCCTACATTTTTTATTTTTTTCCTTATTTTTCCTCTGTTTTTCAACCCCCCCCCCCCCCCTCCCTTAACATCATATTGTTCCCCAGCTTTGGTTCTTGCAACGCTAGGATAAAAGCTTCTGCTAAATAACATATCATATTATTGTTAGTAATAGAATAAAACCGAGACATTTTTTGGTTATGGGTCTGTGCTAGACTACAATCCAAACTGAAACACTCCGTTTGTATTCCAGGCTAGGTCTGTAGAGTACACCTCCCTTTACTAGTGTATGGATAGTGTATGAGAGAGGGAGGTCATGAGCAGATGAGCTCCCGCATTTTTTCAGCATGTGTTTTAACAAAATAGATAGATTTAGAGTTAGACAAGCGTGGATTTTTTTTGGCAGGGACATATACAGGATGCTACCCTAAACAACATAACCTTCACTATGTCACCAGGACATATACAGGATGCTACCCTAAACAACATAACCTTCACTCCAAATCAAAACTCCAAACCTACAACCTGTTCTTTGACGGAATTACCTGGAATGCTTCCTACACCCAATAATTATTATTCCCAAACTATACATCAAATGCTCTGGGAAACAAACAGAAATCTGAAAACACCATCCAACCTGGAACTGAGTGAGTAATGCTTAGTCTGAAGCTATTATTTACTTTCAAGAGCCAAGAGAAATACATTACAATGATACATTTGACTTTATATGGACTGAAAGCTACCAAGCCTGCTAGGACAAAGAGATACAACTTCAATGAGCACTGACGTGTGAAGTGAGAGATGTCGAAGCCTTTGAGCCCAACAAATGGCATATTGCCCCACCCAAACCCAGAAGCCTTGAAGCCCCCTCCAGCTGTTCAAAGACCATCCATTGGCATTTTCTACAAGAGATCTGCCTCCAGAAAACAAAGCTTCTCCCAAGTGGGTGACACCTTCTCCCCTTTTTTTGCCCTGTTTATCAACAGAAAAACTTGTCAATAATCAACTGACTGGCTTTCTTGATGTCTATAGTTGACACGCCCTGACCTTAGCGAGCTCATTCCATGTAAAGGAAGAATGAATGGGGCCATGTATCCTGAGATTTTGAGTGAAAACCTTCCATCAGCAAGGGCATTGAAGATGAAACGTGGCTGGGTCTTTCAGCATGACAATGATCCCAAACACACTGCCCGGGCAATGAAGGAATGCCTTCGTATGAAGCATTTCAAGGTCCTGGAATGGCCTAGCCAGTCTCCAGATCTCTACCCCATAGAAATTCTTTGGAGGGAGGTGAAAGTATGTGTTGCCCAGCAACAGCACCAACACATCACTGCTCTAGAGGAGATCTGCATGGAGGAATGGGCCAAAATACCAGCAACAGTGTGTGAAAACCTTGTGAAGACTTACAGAAAACGTTTGACCTCTGTCATTGCCAACAAAGAGTATATAACAAAGTATTGAGATAAACTTTTGTTATTGACCAAATACTTATTTTCCACCATAATTTGCAAATAAATTCATAAAAAATCCTACAATGTGGTTTTCTGGATTTTTTTTTTTTTTCTCATTTTGTCTGTCATAGTTGAAGTGTACCTATGATGAAAATTACAGGCCTCTCTCATCTTTTTAAGTGGGAGAACTTGCACAATTGGTGGCTGACTAAATACTTTTTTGGCCCACTGTACAGTAGCGAGGCTACTGTTAGTCAGGCTGATTTGAGGTAGTATGTACATATGGTTATATTGACTATACATATATGATGAACAGCCAGCGGTTTAACTCACAATTTTCATTTGTCAGTTTTAGTTCCTGACAGAGGAAGATGAAATACTTGGATTTATGCAAATGCTCGTCTAGAATTTTCCGTCCTAGAAATCGTACTCTGTTACTCTGTCATTTATGCAATAGGTACATTTTAAAGGCTAAGATCAGGGAAGGGCAACATTGATGTGGGAGCCACCAACAATCTTAACTCCACATGAGGGGCTGCAGTTGTACCGCCACAGTTAAATTCTACACATTTTGCCATGGAGTGTAGAGAACGTCTTGCTGTTTTAAAGCAAATTTGCTGCAATTCTACACATTTTGCCATGGGGTGTAGAGAACGTCTTGCTGTTTTAAAGCAAATTTGCTGCAATTCTACACATTTTGCCATGGGGTGTAGAGAACGTCTTGCTGTTTTAAAGCAAATTTGCTGCAATTCTACACATTTTGCCATGGGGTGTAGAGAACGTCTTGCTGTTTTAAAGCAAATTTGCTGCAATTCTACACATTTTGCCATGGGGTGTAGAGAACGTCTTGCTGTTTTAAAGCAAATTTGCTGCAATTCTACACATTTTGCCATGGGGTGTAGAGAACGTCTTGCTGTTTTAAAGCAAATTTGCTGCAATTCTACACATTTTGCCATGGGGTGTAGAGAACGTCTTGCTGTTTTAAAGCAAATTTGCTGCAATTCTACACATTTTGCCATGGGGTGTAGAGAACGTCTTGCTGTTTTAAAGCAAATTTGCTGCAATTCTACACATTTTGCCATGGGGTGTAGAGAGAGGTTTGCCGTTTTTATTTATTTTTCTGTTTTTTATTGTTCCGCACTGCAAAGACATCAACATGTTTTATGTTGAGTAGAACCAATAGCTACATGAATTTCTAGAAAAGAAACAGTCTAAATGCAATGTCATTCATGTCAGGGAGCCATGTGTTACCTAATCCACTGGACCAAGTTGGCATTCCAGCTGACACACGTCATATTGTCACCGTAACGACACTAATTCTTACACTTGTGAGCGAGCGGTCTGCCAAGAGAATGGACTCGTGCCAGAGCTGCCTATCATGATTGATTCAACAACGTCGCATTGCACCGAGCGAGCAGGAGATTGAGCAGAAAATAAAAACCACTCAAAGGTAATCAAAGCTACTATAACCAAGCACCCCTCAGGCCCACAGGGTGGAGAACAGGGAAAATGGAAATGGAAGATTAACACCCCTGAGGGCTGAGACCGACCAAGACCATGAATGGGAGATGCTGACACAGAAAATAAACCAGTACCAATAGTCACCACAACACAGGAATCAGTACTACTAGTCACCACAACACATGGACCAGTACTACTAGTTACCACAACACAGGAACCAGTACTACTAGTCACCACAACACATGAACCAGTACTACTAGTCACCACAACACAGGAACCAGTACTACTAGTCACCACAACACAGGAACCAGTACTACTAGTCACCACAACACAGGAACCAGTACTACTAGTCACCACAACACAGGAACCAGTACTACTAGTAACCACAATACATGGACCAGTACTACTAGTAACCACAACACATGGACCAGTACTACTAGTAACCACAACACATGGACCAGTACTACTAGTCACTACAACACAGGAACCAGTACTACTAGTCACCACAACACAGGAACCAGTACTACGAGTCACCACAACACATGGACCAGTACTACTAGTCACCACAACACAGGAACCAGTACTACTAGTCACCACAACACAGGAACCAGTACTACTAGTCACCACAACACAGGAACCAGTACTACTAGACACCACAACACAGGAACCAGTACTACTAGTAACCACAACACATGGACCAGTACTACTAGTCACCACAACACATGGACCAGTACTACAAGTCACCACAACACAGGAACCAGTACTACTAGTCACCACAACACATGGACCAGTACTACTAGTCACCACAACACATGAACCAGTACTACTAGTCACCACAACACAGGAACCAGTACTACTAGTCACCACAACACAGGAACCAGTACTACTAGTCACCACAACACAGGAACCAGTACTACTAGTCACCACAACACAGGAACCAGTACTACTAGACACTACAACACAGGAACCAGTACTACTAGTAACCACAACACATGGACCAGTACTACTAGTAACCACAACACATGGACCAGTACTACTAGTAACCACAACACATGGACCAGTACTACTAGTCACCACAACACAGGAACCAGTACTACTAGTCACCACAACACATGGGCCAGTACTACTAGTCACCACAACACAGGGAACCAGTACTACTAGTCACCACAACACAGGAACCAGTACTACTAGTCACCACAACACAGGAACCAGTACTACTAGACACCACAACACAGGAACCAGTACTACTAGTAACCACAACACATGGACCAGTACTACTAGTAACCACAACACATGGACCAGTACTACTAGTCACCCCAACACAGGAACCAGTACTACTAGTCACCACAACACATGGACCAGTACTACTAGTCACCACAACACATGAACCAGTACTACTAGTCACTACAACACAGGAACCAGTACTACTAGTCACCACAACACAGGAACCAGTACTACTAGACACCACAACACAGGAACCAGTACTACTATTAACCACAACACATGGACCAGTACTACTAGTCACCACAACACATGAACCAGTACTACTAGTCACCACAACACAGGAACCAGTACTACTAGTCACCACAACACAGAAACCAGTACTACTAGACACCACAACACAGAAACCAGTACTACTAGACACCACAACACAGGAACCAGTACTACTAGTCACCACAACACAGGAACCAGTACTACTAGACACCACAACACAGGAACCAGTACTACTAGTAACCACAACACATGGACCAGTACTACTAGTCACCACAACACATGAACCATTACTACTAGTCACCACAACACATGAACCAGTACAAGTCTCTACCTGGCCAAGGTACAGACGACAGAAACACTGATCTATCGTAACAGAGTTGTTAGACGTTGTATTTTCATTGTACAGTCCATTTGGTGCTCGCCTCTACACTGTAGGAGCTATGATTCGAGTCCCTGTTGCATCTCCCCTTCTCTCTCTTGCTACAATGGTGGCAGCAGTGGGCTCATCCCTGTGATCCCTTGTGCTGTTGGCGAAGTGTGCCAGTCGGTATGTGGGGCTTGAAGCACAATAAGAGTTCTTGAGAGAAGTGGAATAGGCCTACTGTAACATGCCGTATGTGAGCGTATGTGCCTCTACTCAGGGACGTTTGCCTCTGGACCATATGAGCTATATACTTAATGTATCAACAGTTAGTAGGGGAGTGTTTGAGCCTTCCCTTTCCAGACTTCCTGCTTCCTGTATTTTTAGAATTTCACCTTTATTTAACCAGGTAGGCTAGTTGAGAACAAGTTCTCATTTGCAACTGCGACCTGGCCAAGAATAAAATACATACAACAACACAGTTACACATGGAATAAACAAAACATACAGTCAATAATACAGTAGAACAAAAGAAAACAAAAAGTCTATATACAGTGAGTGCAAATGAGGTAAGATAAGGGAGTTAAGGCAATAAATATGCCATAGTGGTGAAGTAATTACAATATAGCAATTAAACACTGGAATGGTAGATGTGCAGAAGATGAATGTGCAAGTAGAGATACTGGGGTGCAAAGGAGCAAGATAAATAAATAAATACAGTATGGCGATGAGGTAGGGAAGATAGATGGGCTGTTTAGAGATGAGCTATGTACAGGTGCAGTGATCTGTGAGCTGCTCTGACAGCTGGCGCTTAAAGCTAGTGAGGGAGATGTGAGTCTCCAGCTTCAGAGATTTTTGCAGTTCGTTCCAGTCATTGGCAGCAGAGAACTGGAAGGAAAGACGACCAAAGAGGAATTGGCTTTGGGGGTGACCAGTGAGATATACCTGCTGGAGCGCGTGCTACGAGTGGGTGCTGCTATGGTGACCAGTGAGATATACCTGCTGGAGCGCGTGCTACGAGTGGGTGCTGCTACGGTGACCAGTGAGATATACCTGCTGGAGCGCGTGCTACGAGTGGGTGCTGCTACGGTGACCAGTGAGATATACCTGCTGGAGCGCGTGCTACGAGTGGGTGCTGCTACGGTGACCAGTGAGATATACCTGCTGGAGCGCGTGCTACGAGTGGGTGCTGCTATGGTGACCAGTGAGATATACCTCACTTGTGAGCGAGCGGTCTGCCAAGAGAATGGACTCGTGCCAGAGCTGCCTATCATGATTGATTCAACAACGTCGCATTGCACCGAGCGAGCAGGAGATTGAGCAGAAAATAAAAACCACTCAAAGGTAATCAAAGCTACTATAACCAAGCACCCCTCAGGCCCACAGGGTGGAGAACAGGGAAAATGGAAATGGAAGATTAACACCCCTGAGGGCTGAGACCGACCAAGACCATGAATGGGAGATGCTGACACAGAAAATAAACCAGTACCAATAGTCACCACAACACAGGAATCAGTACTACTAGTCACCACAACACATGGACCAGTACTACTAGTTACCACAACACAGGAACCAGTACTACTAGTCACCACAACACATGAACCAGTACTACTAGTCACCACAACACAGGAACCAGTACTACTAGTCACCACAACACAGGAACCAGTACTACTAGTCACCACAACACAGGAACCAGTACTACTAGTCACCACAACACAGGAACCAGTACTACTAGTAACCACAATACATGGACCAGTACTACTAGTAACCACAACACATGGACCAGTACTACTAGTAACCACAACACATGGACCAGTACTACTAGTCACTACAACACAGGAACCAGTACTACTAGTCACCACAACACATGGACCAGTACTACTAGTCACCACAACACAGGAACCAGTACTACTAGTCACCACAACACAGGAACCAGTACTACTAGTCACCACTACACAGGAACCAGTATTACTAGACACCACAACACAGGAACCAGTACTACTAGTAACCACAACACATGGACCAGTACTACTAGTCACCACAACACATGGACCAGTACTACAAGTCACCCCAACACAGGAACCAGTACTACTAGTCACCACAACACATGGACCAGTACTACTAGTCACCACAACACATGAACCAGTACTACTAGTCACCACAACACAGGAACCAGTACTACTAGTCACCACAACACAGGAACCAGTACTACTAGTCACCACAACACAGGAACCAGTACTACTAGTCACCACAACACAGGAACCAGTACTACTAGACACTACAACACAGGAACCAGTACTACTAGTAACCACAACACATGGACCAGTACTACTAGTAACCACAACACATGGACCAGTACTACTAGTAACCACAACACATGGACCAGTACTACTAGTCACCACAACACAGGAACCAGTACTACTAGTCACCACAACACATGGGCCAGTACTACTAGTCACCACAACACAGGAACCAGTACTACTAGTCACCACAACACAGGAACCAGTACTACTAGTCACCACAACACAGGAACCAGTACTACTAGACACCACAACACAGGAACCAGTACTACTAGTAACCACAACACATGGACCAGTACTACTAGTAACCACCACACATGGACCAGAGATTGGAGATTGGAGATTTTTGCAGTTCGTTCCAGTCATTGGCAGCAGAGAACTGGAAGGAAAGACGACCAAAGAGGAATTGGCTTTGGGGGTGACCAGTGAGATATACCTGCTGGAGCGCGTGCTACGAGTGGGTGCTGCTACGATGACCAGTGAGATATAGCTGCTGGAGCGCGTGCTACGAGTGGGTGCTGCTACGGTGACCAGTGAGATATACCTGCTGGAGCGCGTGCTACGAGTGGGTGCTGCTACGGTGACCAGTGAGATATACCTGCTGGAGCGCGTGCTACGAGTGGGTGCTGCTACGGTGACCAGTGAGATATACCTGCTGGAGCGCGTGCTACGAGTGGGTGCTGCTACGGTGACCAGTGAGATATACCTGCTGGAGCGCGTGCTACGAGTGGGTGCTGCTACGGTGACCAGTGAGATATACCTGCTGGAGCGCGTGCTACGAGTGGGTGCTGCTACGGTGACCAGTGAGATATACCTGCTGGAGCGCGTGCTACGAGTGGGTGCTGCTACGGTGACCAGTGAGATATACCTGCTGGAGCGCGTGCTACGAGTGGGTGCTGCTACGGTGACCAGTGAGATATACCTGCTGGAGCGCGTGCTACGAGTGGGTGCTGCTACGTTGACCAGTGAGCTGAGATAAAGCGGGGATTTACCTGGCAGAGACTTATAGACTTATTATTTTCATCATTGTGTCAAGAGATATAGTATTAAAACACTTGAGTGTCTCTCTTGAACCTAGGTCCTGGCAGAGTTGTGCAGACTCAGGACAACTGAGCTTTGGAGGAATACGCAGATTTAAAGAGGAGTCCGTAATTTGCTTTCTAATGATCATGATCTTTTCCTCAAGAAGTTCATGAATTTTTTGCTGCTGAAGTGAAAGCCATCCTCACTTGGGGAATGCTGCTTTTTAGTTAGCTTTGCGACAGTATCAAAAATAAATGTTGAATTGTTCTTATTTTCCTCGATTAAGTTGGAAAAATAGGATGATCGAGCAGCAGTGAGGGCTCTTCGATACTGCACGGTACTGTCTTTCCAAGCTAGTCGGAAGACTTCCAGTTTGGTCCAGAGACATGTTGGACAAAACCCACTGAGTCGATGATGGCTGCGAAAGCCTTTTGGAGTGGGTCTGTGGACTTTTCCATGTGAATATTAAAATCACCAAAAATTAGAATATTATCTGCTATGACTACAAAGTCCGATAGGAATTCAGGGAACTCAGTGAGGAACGCTGTATATGGCCCAGGAGGCCTGGAAACAGTAGCTATAAAAAGTGATTGAGTAGGCTGCATAGATTTCATGATTAGAAGCTCAAAATACGACAATGTCATTTCTTTTTTGTAAATTGAAATTTGCTATCGTAAATGTTAGCAACACAATTAGAATGTGGTGATTGACAGAGTCGAAAACCTTGGCCAGGTTGATGAATACGGCAGCACAGTAATTTCTCTTATTGATGACGGTTATAATATTATTTAGGACCTTGAGCATAGCTGAGGTGCACCCATGACCAGCTCTGAAACCAGATTGCATAGCGGAGAAGGTACGGTGGGATTCGAAATGGATGGTAATCTGTTTTGTTAACTTGACTTTTGAAGACCTTAGAAAGCCAGGGTAGGATAGATATAGGTCTGTTGCAGTTTGGGTCTAGAGTGTCACCCCATTTGAAGAGAGGGATGACCGCGGCAGCCCTCCAATCTTTGGGAATCTCAGACAATACGAAAGAGAGGTTGAATAGGCTAGTAATAGGGGTTGCAACAATTTCGGCAGATAATTTTAGAAAGATAGGGTCCAGATTGTCTAGCCCGGCTGATTTGTAGGGGTCCAGATTTTGCAGCTCTTTCAGAACATCAGCTATCTGGATTTGGGGGACATCAGCTATCTGGATTTGGGGGATCTCCACAGCAGATTGCTGTGGAGGGTGCCGGGCAGTTGACCGGGGTAGGGGTAGCCAGGTGGAAAGCATGGCCAGCCGAAGAGAAATACTTTTTGAAATTCTCAATTATAGACGATTTATCGGTGGTAACAGTGTTTCCTAGCCTCAGAGCAGTGGGCAGCTTAGAGGAGGTGCTCTTATTCTCCATGGACTTTACGGTGTCCCAGAACTTTTTTGAGTTTGTGAAACTTTGTGTACTACAGGATGCAAATTTCTGTTTGAAAAAGCTTGCCTTAGCTGTCCTAACTGCCTGTGTATATTTGTTCCTAACTTCCCTGAAGAGTTACATATTGCGGGGCTATTCGATGCTAATGCAGAACGCCACAGGATGTTTTTGTGCTGGTCAAGGGCAGACAGATCTGGAGTGAATCAAGGACTATATCTATTCCTGGTTGTACATTTTTTGAATGGGGCATGCTTATTTAAGATGGTGAGGAAGGCACTTTTAAACAATAGCCAGGCATCATCTACTGACGGGATGAGGTCAGTGTCATTCCAGGATATCCCGGCCAGGTCGATTAGAAAGGCCTGCTCCCAGAAGTGTTTTAGGGAGCGTTTGACAGTGATGAGGGGTGGTCGTTTGGTCACAGACCAATTACGGATGCAGGCAATGAGGCAGTGATCGCTGAGATCTTGATTAAAAACAGCAGAGGTGTATTTGGAGGGCGAGTTAGTTAGGATGACATCTATGAGGGTGCCCGTGTTTACGGATTTGGAGTTGTACCTGGTAGGTTCATTGATAATTTGTGTGAGATTGAGGGCATCAAGCTTGGATTGTAGGATGGCCGGGGTGTTAAGCATGTCCCAGTTTAGGTCACCTAGTAGCACGAACTTAGACGATAGATGGGGGCAATCAATTCACATATGGTATCGAGGGCACAGCTGGGGGCAGAGGGAGGTCTATAGCAAGCGGCAACAGTGAGAGACTTGTTTCTGGAAAGTTGAACTTTTAGAAGTAGAAGCTCGAATTGTTTGGGTACAGACCTGGATAGTAATACATAACTCTGCAGGCTATCTTTGCAGTAGATTGCAACACCGCCCCCTTTGGCAGTTCTATCTTTGTGGAAAATGTTATAGTTAGCAATGGAGATTTCAGGGTTTTTGGCGGTTTTCCTAAGCCAGGATTCAGACACGTCTAAGACATCCGGGTTGGCAGAGTGTGCTAAAGCAGTGAGTAAAACAAACTTAGGGAGTAGGCTTCTAATGTTAACATGCATGTAACCAAGGCTTTTACAGTTACAAATGAGAGAACCTGGGGAGTGGGAGTGGAGCTAGGCACTGCAGGACCTGGATTAACCTCTACATCACCAGAGGAACAGAGGAGAAGTAGCATAAGGGTACAGCTAAATGCTATAAGAACTGGCCGTCTAGCACGTTCGGAAAACAGAGAGTAAAAGGAGCAGGTTTCTGGGCACGATAGCATTGATTCAAGGCATAGTGTACAGACAAAGGTAAGGTAGGATGTGAGTACATTGAAGGTAAATCTAGGCATTTAGTAATGATGAGAGAGATATAGTCTCTAGAGACGTTTAAACCAGGTGGGACAACATGGTTGGTTAAGGCATATTGAGCAGGGCTAAAGGCTCTACAGTGAAATAAGACAGTAATCACTAACCAGGACAGTAATGGACGAGGCATATTGATATTAGAGAGAGGCATGCGTAGACAAGTGAACATATGGGTCCAGAGAGTGGTTGGGCTGACTGGGGACACGGCGATTCAGACAGTTAGCAGGCCAATGCTAACACGGTAACAGTTAGTAGGCCAGGGCTAAACAAGCTAGCAGTTAGCAGACCGGATTAGCGAGCAAGCAGTTAGTAGGGGCTACTGGTTAGCAGACTGGGGCAGGCAAGCTAGCAGTTAGCAGAACGGGGCAGGCAAGCTAGCAGTTAGCAGACCGGGGCAGGCAAGCTAGCAGTTAGCAGACCAGGGCTAGCAAGTTAGATTATAAGGGATTATAAGGGACTTACGGATGGGGGTAAGTCTGTTTTTTCCTCTTCGTGCGGTGACGTCGATAGACCAGTCATGGAATAGGCCTATTCTCATTTATCTTCAGAGATTCCCACAATGGTGTGATGTCGCTGTCCAGTACCCAGGTGCTGAACTTCAAAATGATGTCGCTGTCCGATACCCAGGTGCTGAACTTCAAAAGGATGTCGCTGTCCAGTACCCAGGTGCTGAACTTTCAAAGGATGTCGCTGTCCAGTAGCCAGGTGCTGAACTTCAAACGGATGTCGCTGTCCAGTACCCAGGTGCTGAACTTCAAACGGATGTCGCTGTCCAGAACCCAGGTGGTGAACTTCAAACGGATGTCGCTGTCCAGTACCCAGGTGCTGAACTTCAAACGGATGTCGCTGTCCAGTACCCAGGTGGTGAACTTCAAACGGATGTCGCTGTCCAGTACCCAGGTGCTGAACTTCAAACGGATGTCGCTGTCCAGTACCCAGGTGCTGAACTTCAAACGGATGTCGCTGTCCAGTACCCAGGTGCTGAACTTCAGAAGGATGTCGCTGTCCAGTACCCAGGTGCTGAACTTCAAACGGATGTCGCTGTCCAGTACCCAGGTGCTGAACTTCAAAAGGATGTCGCAGTCCAGTAGCCAGGCGCTGAACTTCAAAAGGATGTCGCTGTCCAGTACCCAGGGGATGAACTCCGATAGGATGTCACTGTCCGCTTCAGCGATGCTGAATTGCTGCTATTAGCATCTTTGTTGTTGCATCAGTCATTAAAGCAAAAATACACATCTTGGTGCTCTTAAAGGAACAGATCTAGACTGTTCTGTAGTTGTTATTCTTCTCTGGAATGGCTGTCTAAACCAACATGTTGACCTGATTGGCATTGAATTCTCAGTTTCAATTTGTCTTGTGTTGCCCCTTTTAATCCAGAAATAGTTTTTTTTTTTTGGCAGACAAAGTTAACATTTTCATTGACATATAAGACACTCACCTACACAGACCAACTGTACCATGTTCATTATTCTCACATCTACAGTTCCTTCGAAAAGTATTCAGAACCCTTGACCTTTTCAAAATGTTGATAGGTTACAGCCTTATTCTAAAATTAGATATACTTTAAATTCCCTCATCAATCTAGACACAATATCCCATAATGACAAGCAAACACAGGATTTATTTTTTTAAACTAATTTATACAGTTATACAAAAACTGAAATATCACATTTACATAAGTATTCAGACCTTTTACTCAGTGCTTTGTTGAAGCACCTTTGGCGTCGATTACAGCCTCGAGTCTTCTTGGGTATGAAGCTACAAGCCTGGTACACCTGTATTTGGGGTGTTTTTCCACATTCTTCTCTGCAGATCCTCTCAGGTTGGATGGGGAGTGTTGCTGCACAGCTGTTTTCATGTCTCTCCAGAGATGTTCGATCGTGTTCAAGTCCGGTCTCTGGCTGGGCCACTCAAGGACATTCAGAGACTTGTCCCAAAGCCACTCCTGCATTGTCTTGGCTGTGTGTAGATTGATGAGGAAACAAATTCGTTTAATCAATTTTACAATATGTCTGTAAAGTAACAAAATGTGGAAAAGGGGACGGGGTTTGAATACGTTCTGAATTAATTGTATTCTATACTACTGTAAGCATACATTCATAAGCCCTTGGGCTGAATACTTGTTAACCTACATCCCTACACTCCTAGTATTTACAGTATGTGTAGGTCTGTTACCAGCCTAAACCAATCCCTCTGCTGATTGATAGCTAAGTCAAGGGGGAAGAACCATTAGGTGGTGGAGATATGGAGTACTTGATATCTAGGGACAAGCTGGCTGATAGCTTTTTTAGGTGTGAGTGGACAAATTGCTGAAATTGTATTTCACTCTGTTATTAATGTTCTCATTAAGTAATATTGCAGAGGTACGAGTAAGGTGAAATAAACATAGTGAAAAAAAATGTCTTTAGTGTGTTCACTCTTAATTCGTTTTATGTTAACCCTTTCTGCAATGGCTTTGGTAAGGAATAGCTTTGGTGATGACATAATAAATGAAAGAGGTGAATCCGAGCCTACTCAGTCCTCACAGCGAATAACCTGACTCATTTTTGTATAGCCTGCTAGAATATGTATAAACAAAGCAGGCCTAATCTCTTTTGGTTGAGAAATGCACAGTGTGCAGAAGAGAATAGAATGGCATTGTTATTCCTCCAGCAGAATCACTTGCTCCTGTCAATGAAAACTAATGCCGAGAGTTAAAGGTATGAGTGAACGAGCGAGGAGGGGGGGGGGGGTATGGATATGTTTGCTGTAGCATAATCCATGCGGGTGCGGGAAATCGGTACACAGCAGAAACCTCATCTGTTTCCCTCCGATGCTCGGACTCAGATCTCAGATTTGGTCACACAAGATCGGCACGAAGAGAGCTGCATAATGCAGAACTGGTAGGCTGTAGCCTGTCAACCGGTTTCCCGAATTAAAAACCACTCTCACCGACTGCGAAACATAAAATGGGAGCCCAAACATGATGAGAATTAATATCGCGGAGAGAGTGATTGTGTGGATGTGTTTAGGTTTTGAGCTGTATCCTATACGCATAATTGGTTAAATTTCCGAGAATAGATAACGATTTAAAGGACTGATTCGGATGAGGATAACAAATAACTGCGGCCATGTGATTCAACCTGGATGTGTTGAAGGCTTCGAGTCGTGTGACTCGGTCTTGCCAAGTTTCCACTAATGGCACTGGGGCACAATTATGAATCAAGAAACTGTAGTAATGGCCAGCTCCAAACAGTCTCGCCAGCATCGTGTAATCATTTAATGCCCTCTCAGCCTTTTATTATAGGGCTACACATACGCTCTCTCTCCAAAGCTATGACATGATGGTCATCACACATGATGCAGTCATGTGACATTGCCTTAGAGACAACAATTGCTGACCCTCCTCCTGAGACTGCATGTCATTTGATCTCCTTCTCTTTGGTACTTTAATCAATACCCAGACCAGTGGGTTCCAGAACCATGTTGTGTTGTGACCCCTCCCCTTAAAGCTTTTTAGATTTCCCTGTGGGCCCCCTGTAAACAAATCAAATCAAATGTTATTAGTCACATACACGTATTTATCAGATGTTTTTGCGGGTGCAGTGAAATAGTTGTGTTCTTAGCTCCAAATTTGGAGTTGTATCTAAATAATACACCAAAATCTCAAAGAAATAGAATGGAATTAAGAAATATATAAATATTAGGATGAACAATGACTAAAATACAGTACATACATATGAAATGAGTAAAGCAGTATGTAAACATTAAATTGACTAGTGTTCCATTATTCAAGTAGCCAGTGATGTCTATGTACATAGGGCAGCAGCCTCTAAGGTGCAGGGTTGAGTAACCGTGTGGTAGCCGACTAGTGATGGCTATTTAACAGTCTGATGGCCTCGAGATAGAAGCTGTTTTTCAGTCTCTCGGTCCCAGCTTTGATGCACCTGTACTGACCTCGCTTTCTGGATGATAGCGGGGTGAACAGGCAGTGGCTCTGGTGGTTGATGTCCTTCATGATCTTTTTGGCCTTCCTGTGACATCGGGTGCTGTAGGTGTCCTGTACGGCAGGCAGTGTGCCTCCGGTGATGAGTTGGGCAGACCTCACCCCTCTCTGGAGAGCCCTGCGGCTGTGGGCTCGTTGCCGTACAGCCCGAGAGCATGCTTTCAATTGTGCATCTGTTAAAGTTTGTGAGGGTCTTAGGGGCCAATCCAAACTTCTTCAGCCTCCTGAGGTTGAATCGGAACTGATGCGCCTTCTTCACCACACTGTCTGTGTGGGTGGACCATTTCAGATTGTCAGGGAAGTGTACTCTGAGGAACTTGAAACTTCACCTTCTCCACTGTGGTTCCGTCAATGTGGATAGGTGCGTGCTCCCTCTGAAGTCCACGATCAGCTCCTTTGTTGAGGGAGAGGTTATTTTCCTGGCACCACTCTCCCAGGGCCCTCACATCCTCCCTGTAGGCTGTCTCGTCATTGATGGTAATAAGGCCTACTACTGTTGTGTTGCCTGCAAACTTGATGATTGAGTTGGAGGTGTGTGTGGCCACGCAGTCATGGGTTAACAGGGCGTACAGGAGGTGGCTGAGCACGCACTGTTGTGGGGCCCCTGTGTTGAGGATAAGCGTAGTGGAGGTGTTGTTTCCTATCTTAACCACCTGCGGGTGGTCCGTTAGGAAGTCCAGGACCCAGTTGCACAGGGCGGGGTTCAGACCCAGGGCCCCGGGTTTAATGATGAACTTGGAGGGGACTATGGTGTTGAAGGCTGAGCTATAGTCAATGAACAGCATTCCTACATAGGTATTCCTCTTGTCCAGATGGGATAGGGCAGTGTGCTATGCGATGGCGATTGCATCGTCTGTGGAACTATTGGGGTGGTAAGCAAATTGAAGTGGGTCTAGGGTGTCAGGTAAGGTAGAGGTGATATGATCCTTAACTAGCCTCTGAAAGCTCTTCATGATGACAGAAGTGAGTACTACAGGGCTATAGTCATTTAGTTCAGTTACCTTTGCTGTCTTGGGTACAGGAACTATGGTGGACATCGGGACAGCAGCCTGGGATAGGGAGAGATTGAATATGTCTGTAAACACTCTAGCCAGCTGGTCTGTGCATGCTCTGAGAATGCGGCTAAGGGGGCCGGCAGCCTTGAGAGGGTTAATACGCTTAAATGTCTTACTCACTTCGGCCACGGAGAATGAGAGCCCACAGCCCTTGGGAGCGGA
This sequence comes from Oncorhynchus kisutch, assembly GCF_002021735.2. NCBI lineage: Eukaryota > Metazoa > Chordata > Actinopteri > Salmoniformes > Salmonidae > Oncorhynchus > Oncorhynchus kisutch. Next base: position 77,380,843 of record NC_034191.2, read on the forward strand.
CCATTGTGGTGGCACTGCGTTATCCTCAAAGCGGGCAAAGAAGGCGTTTAGCTTGTCGGGCAGCAAGACGTCGGTGTCCGCATGGTAATAGTTTGATTTTGAGGTATTAATTTGATTGTGAGGTATTCTAGGTCGAGTGAATGAAAGGACTTGAGTTCCTGTATGTTATCACAATCACACCATGAGTTGTTAATCATGAAACATACACCACTGCTTTTCTTCTTCTCAGAGAGTTCTTTATTCCTGTCTGTGTAATGTACTGAGAACCCAGCTGGCTGTATGGACGGGGACAGTGTATCCCGAGAGAGCCATGATTCAGTGAAACAGAGTATGTTACAGTCCCTGATGTCTCTCTGTAATGAGATCCTCGCCCTGAGCTCATCAACTTTATTGTCCAGGGACAGAACATTAGCAAGTAATATGCTCGGAAGCGGTGGATGGTGTGCACGCCTAGAATTCCACTCCAAATACCTCTTCTCTGCCAGCGCCGTCTTGGAGCAGCCTCTGGGATAAGTTCAATTGCCCTGGGGTTATGAACAAAGGATCCAATTCGGGAAAGTTGTATTTCTGGTCGTAATGCTGGTGAGTTACCACCACTCTGATATCCAAAAGTTATTTCCAGCTGTATGTAATAACACAAACGTTCTGGGCTGATAATGTAAGAAATAACAGACATATATATATATACTGCAAATATGCTTAGGAGCTAGAAGCAGATCTGCTATGTCTGTCAACCATCTTCTACAATGTATCCTGTCACAGCCATCCAGTCAGAAGCCATGACCACCGCAATGAATTTAGAGAAACTGGCCTAGTCCATAGATGTAATCTGAAGGCATGATGTAGCTAGCGACTGCCTCAAACCTACCTGTCTCATGACATGGTCTTCAGGCTGCTGCTAGTCTAGACGAGTCAAGGTTTGCCCGGGTCTGATTTCTTCATCCCGACCGCACCTGCAGCTTTTCTGTCTGACTCCCACCCGCAGCTACAAAAACTGATCCCAAACCCAACTGCAGGCCCTTCAATGTTATTTTAACCATGTTAACCATGGTTCCAGAAATGTTGCGCCCTATAGGCAATATCAAAATGTGCAGAAATAGCCTAGGTTAAATTACCAGCGTTTCTCACGTGGCCCCTTGCATTCACTTATCTGTATTACTGGGTTATATCAGACAATATGCTAGATGTAGTTTGAAGGGAGCAGAGTTGGAGAGAATTTCTCTTTCTCTTGAGCTATTTATATAGACTACCTTTTTAGGAGTGGGGCGATTTTCAGACGGAGACAAATAGGGGTGATCAATATTTATTTATTTATTTCTAGGCAATGTAGTAAACTATATCCATATTTAGGAAGTAAATAACTGCCAGTGATTCTCAGCATAGGCAGCCTACTCTATATCAATGAGACCACACACACATATGAGGCACACTTGATCTCACATGCCCAACTAGGAAAAGGTAGGCTGCTGAAGTTGAAGCAGTGAATTCTGAGTGAGTGAATAATTAGACTAAAGATGCCCTTTTTTAATACAGGTAAGGCTAACGCAAAGCAAATAATCTGTTGTCTGTCTGACCGCTCATTACGCATGCACTGATCGGTTGAGCGACGAGTGTCCCATAGGAGTGACGTCATCTTATGCAAGATTTATGGGTCTTTGTCATCTTTCTGAACACTCATACAATACATTACATTAATACTGGTTGAGTCCTTACCTCTCAACCTTGATGCTGTTATGGCGATTGAAAAATAGCTTTTGCACCTTGAGTGGATAGCTTGCGCTGAATATACTTTTGCCTGACACAATATCTTTGTTTTCATGCTTGGCTAGGCTGGTAAAACAATGTAGTCTGGCTACATCAGTCAAACGGAGAGGGGGGACAAGTTATGTTGTCAATTGAATTTGTGAGTTGGTGTCGAGTGTTTCTTCAGCAGCAGTAATACAGAACCCCTGTGGGAGTAAATGGCAGAATAACCCAATAAACCAGAATCACTAGTTAACACAGCCGCAAAGTTAGAGTTATGGCTCAACTCCACCCATCTTTACAATTCCTCTACTTAAAATTGGATTTTAAACCTATCCTTAACCACACTGCTAACCTTAAATACATTTTTTGGAGCTAATTTTGAATTTGTGGCTGTGGAATCTGATTTGTGGGTTGAGATTTGGATCATATTGAGGGGGCACCCAGGGAGTGATGGAAGCTCCCACTGCCATAGAGAACTCAGTTTTTATTTAGTAATAAAGGTATAGCCTAAATGTCATGGAAACATTGGCGCTAACATGGTATCTTTGAAAAAGTAATGTCTGCATTATAAACTGAGTTTGATAAACTCTTTATGGCTGTTCGGCGCCTCAGAGAGAGTTGCTACAGATTTTTAGTGTCAGTCTTCGCATTGAGAAAGGATGCAGGTCTGGAAAGAAAGATGTGTTTTGTTTTGCTATAAAAGTGAACCGCTTCCAAACGCAAAAGATCTTAAGCCGTGATTTGTGACCAAACGCCCTCCTACTATCAATCTTCTGGAGAAGATTCAAAACATTTCTGGGCAACTTACTTGCCTCTTATATATATTTTTTGAGAATTTGACTAAATAGTTCTCCTTTAGTTTTATGTTCCACTCCTTCATAAAGTATTTATGTATAGAAATATATGTATATAGTACATCTATTGATCACCTCAAATGTTTTGTGGGGTTGTATCATTCTGAATCTAGGCCTAGTTGCAGATAGTCACTGAAATTACAATAACCTTCACTTCAACATCTCCTTAAAGGGATAGTTCACTTCAACATCTCCTTAAAGGGATAGTTCACTTCAACATCTCCTTAAAGGGATAGTTCACTTCAACATCTCCTTAAAGGGATAGTTCACTTCAACATCTCCTTAAAGGGATAGTTCACTTCAACATCTCTTTAAAGGGATAGTTAACTTCAACATCTCCTTAAAGGGATAGTTCACTTCAACATCTCCTTAAAGGGATAGTTCACTTCAACATGTACATACAGTTGAAGTCGGCAGTTTAGATAAATACATTTAAACTCAGTTTTTCACAATTCCTGACATTTAATCCTAATAAAAATTCCCCTGTCTTAGCTCAGTTAGGATCACCACTTTTTATTTTTAAGAATGTGAAATGTCAGAATAATAGTAGAGAGAATGATTTATACGAGCTTTTATTTCTTTAATCACATTCCCAGTGGTTCATAAGTTTACATACACTCAATTATTATTGAGTAGCATTGCCTTTAAATTGTTTAGCTTCGGTCGAATGTTTCGGATAGTCTTCCACAAGCTTCCCACGATAAGTTGTGTGAATTTTGGCCCATTCCTCCTGACAGAGCTGTTGAAACTGAGTCAAGTTTATAGGCCTCCTTGCTCGCACATGCTTTTTCAGTTCAGCCCACACATTTTCTATGGGATTGAGGTCAGGGCTTTGTGATGGCCACTCCAATACCTTGACTTTGTTGTCCTTAAGCCATTTTGTCACAACTTTGGAAGTATGCTTGGGGTCATTGTCCATTTGGAAGACCCATTTGCAACCAAGCTTTAACTTCCTAACTGATGTCTTGAGATGTTGCTTGAATATATCCACATAATTGTCCTACCTCATGATGCCATCTATTTTGTGAAGTGCACCAGTCCCTCTTGCAGCAAAGCACCCCCACAACATGATGCTGCCACCCCCGTGCTTCACGGTTGGGAGGGTGTTTTTCGGCTTGCAAGCCTTCCCCTTTTTCCTCCAAACACAACAATGATCATTATGGCCAAAAGGTTATATTTTTGTTTCATTAGACCAGAGGATATTTCTCCAAAAAGTACGATCTTTGTCCCCATGTGCAGTTGCAAACCGTAGTCTGGCTTTTTGATGACGGTTTGGAGCAGTGGCTTCTTCCTTGCTGAGCGGCCTTTCAGGTTATATCAATGTAGGACTTGTTTTACTGTGGATATAGATACTTTTGTACCTGTTTCCTCCAGCATCTTCACAGGGTCCTTTGCTGTTGTTCTGTGGTTGATTTGCACTTTTCGCACCAAAGTACGTTTATCTCTAGAGACAGAACGTGTCTCCTTCCTGAGCGGTATGATGGCTGCATGGTCCCATGGTGTTTATACTTGCGGACTATTGTTTGTACAGATGAACGTGGTACCTTCAGGAGTTTGTAAATAGCTCCCAAGGATGAACCAGACTTGTGGAGGTCTACAATTGGCTGATTTCTTTTGATTTTCCCATGATCTCAAGCAAAGAGGCATTGTGTTTGAAGGTAGGACTTGAAATACATCCACAGGTACACCTCCAATTGACTGAAATTATGTCAATTAGCCTATCAGAAGCTTCTAAAGCCATGACATCATTTTCTGGTATTTTCCAAGCTGTTTTAAGGCCCAGCCAACTTAGTGTATGTAAACTTCTGACCCAATGGAATTGTGATACAGTGAATTATAAGTGAAATAATCTGTAAAGAATTGTTGGAAAAATTACTTGTGTCATGTCAAAGTAGATGTCCTAACCGATTTGCCAAAACAATAGTTTGTTAACAAGAAATTTGACACACTTAGTTTGGAGTCATTAAAACTCATTTATGTAAACTTCCGACTTCAACTGTACACTCAGTTGTCTCTGTGTCTCTCTCTCTCGCTCTCTCACTTGCTCTCTCTCTCTCCCTGTGTCTCTTGTGCTCTCTCGCTCTCTCTCTTTCTATGTCTATGTCTCTGTCTCTCTCTCACTCTCTCTATCTGTGCCTCTCTCACTCTTTCTACGCATTGGGGCAGGTAGTGTTCTCCCGGCATTCGCCAAACCCAGATTCATCTCTCGGACTGCCAGATGGTGAAGCATGATTCATCACTCCAGAGAATGCGTTTCCTCTCTGAACGAGAGCTGTTGGCGGTGAGCTTCAGTCCATCTGACGCTTGGCATTGCGCATGTTGATCTTAGGCTGCTCGGCCGTGGAAACCCATTTCATGACGCTCTCGACGAGTTCTTGTGCTGATGTTGCTTCCAGAGGCAGTTTGGAACTTGGTAGTGAGTGTTGCAACTGAGGACACGTGCTCCCGCTTCAGCACTCCATGGTCCCGTTCTGTGAGCTTGTGTGGCCTACCACTTCGCTGCTGAGCCGTTGTTGCTCCTAGACATTTACACTTCACAATAACAGCACTTACAGTTGACCAGGACTCTAGCAGGGCAGAAATTTGATGAACTGACTTATTGGAAAGGAGGCATCCTATGATGTTGAAAGTCACTGAGCTCTTCAGGAAGGCCATTCTACTGCCAATGTTTGTCTATGGAGATTGCATGGCGGTGTGCTCAATTTTATACACCTGTCAGCGACTGGTGTGACTGAAATAGCCGAATCTACTAATTTGAAGGGGTGTCCTCTTACTTTTGTATATATAGTTTATGTAGACCTAGTCATTGTTATGACTCTGTCCATGGTACTAACAGCATTGGGCCATAATATGTAGACCGAGGCTATAACCACACAGTCAGATTACTTTTGTATTGGCTTTGGCTCTCTGTGGTATTGCCACTGAATAAGATACCATCTCTAAAGGTGGTGATGCAGTAAATGTTGTGGTGGTTCTTGGCTCCTTGGTTCTTGGCTGTGTCTGGTGGTGTGTCTGGTGTCACTCTGTCCCTCTCTGGCTCAGGCCTCCTGGCTTCTGTGTCTCCCCTGAGGCCTCCCCCTCCCTCTCTGATTCTCCCTGGATCTCTCCTCTCAGAGACGGAGCCAGCTGTCACGCCGTCTCCTCTGCTTCTAGACCCACGTCTCTAGACCCCGCCCTGTTCGGATCCCTTGCCCATGTTCGCGTCGCTCCTCTCGGCTTCTCTCGATCTCCTTCCATTGAAAGTGAATGGCTCGATGCCGCTTCCTAGTGCAAACGCAGAGTTAGGGTTATTTTTATACCGTATGTCCATTAGAATCCATCTAATTTGACACCCAGAATAATGATAATTAATATAATGAGCTTAGTTAAGAGAGAGGCCATTTATTACAGCATCTTGCACATAGCCAAGCATGTCAAACTGTGAAGGATGTGTGGTCCTCAGTAGCTCAGTTACTAGAGCATGGGCGGCAGGGTAGCCTAGTGGTTAGAGCGTTGGACTAGTAACCGGAAGGTTGCGAGTTCAAACCCCCGAGCTGGCAATCTGTCTTTCTGCCCCTGAACAGGCAGTTAACCCACTAGGGCGTCATTGAAAATAAGAATTTGTTCTTAACTGACTTGCCTGGTAAAATAGTGGGTTTGATTCCCGGGACCACCCATATGTTTCTATAGTTGAGTGTCTGATATACGGGATATATTATTTGAGGCGTTAGCATAATACTGATGTGGTTGATGCCCTTGAGTCAACGTAAAACAGAAACGCTCCTGAATAAACACAAGATTAAGAGTCTGATCCTGATTTTTATCAGTTTAAACCCTTTTTATAGAGGTTTAGGCAAAACGCTAAACCCAAATTATATCAATGGAGGCTGAATAGGGAGGGAAAGGCGTAAAACAGAAACGCTCCTGAATAAACACGACAGATTTGTACCTTGTCAGCTGGGGGGTTTGAACTCGCAACCTTCCGGTTACTAGTCCAACGCTCTAACCACTAGGCTACCCTGCCGCCTACATTGGGTGAAGTCTCCTGTGAAATGACTTACCTCCTGCAAAATAAACAGGCTACATTTTTAAATGGACCTAAATTCTCCAAAAAGGCATTTTCTCTGTTTGCTTTGCACAGATTAGACCCATCTATGATGCGAGCGCTTGTTTTTATCCCAGATGTATTTCTTACACTGACAGAGCAGTTTCATACCAAAGATGTCATGACTCTTTGTTTGTTTTTAATAAAGGGTTCACGTAGAATACTAATATCAGGAAGTTGTTTGAATGTACTTATTGTATCCTAAATGAGTCTGGATAAGAGCGCCTGCTAATAGAACATAATGTGAAGCTGTAATCCAGGAGATGTTTCTAAGTGATGCCTACTAAGCCTGTTTGTTTCCCAAAAGTCCTGTGTGGATCGGTTGGTAGAATGTGGTGCTTGCAACGCCAGGGTTGTGGGTTCGATTCTCACGGGGGACCAGTATGAAAAACTACTGTAGTGTCTCTGGATCAGAGAGTCTGCTAAATGACTCACTACTGTAGTGTCTCTGGATCAGAGAGTCTGCTAAATGACTCACTACTGTAATGTCTCTGGATCAGAGAGTCTGCTAAATGATTCACTACTGTAGTGTCTCTGGATCAGACAGTCTGCTAAATGACTCACTACTGTAGTGTCTCTGGATAAGAGAGTCTGCTAAATGACTCACTACTGTAGTGTCTCTGGATAAGAGAGTCTGTTTAATGACTCTCTGGATAAGAGTGTATCTCCTGTTGAGTTATCAGTATAGTGGGCTTTGGGGAGGGCCACAGTGTGAGTCTTTAGACTGTTTGTCAGTGTGGTGGAGCAGGCAACCTCCTCTCAGTTCTCTGTGCTTCCCAATTATTTAATTGTTTGTATTTATTATGGATCCCCATTAGTTCCTGCCAAGGCAGCAGCTACTCTTCCTGGGGTTTATTAAGGATCCCCATTAGTTCCTGCCAAGGCAGCAGCTACTCTTCCTGGGGTTTATTAAGGATCCCCATTAGTTCCTGCCAAGGCAGCAGCTACTCTTCCTGGGGTTTATTAAGGATCCCCATTAGTTCCTGCCAAGGCAGCAGCTACTCTTCCTGGGGTTTATTAAGGATCCCCATTAGTTCCTGCCAAGGCAGCAGCTACTCTTCCTGGGGTTTATTAAGGATCCCCATTAGTTCCTGCCAAGGCAGCAGCTACTCTTCCTGGGGTTTATTAAGGATCCCCATTAGTTCCTGCCAAGGCAGCAGCTACTCTTCCTGTGGTTTATTAAGGATCCCCATTAGTTCCTGCCAAGGCAGCAGCTACTCTTCCTGGGGTTTATTATGGATCCCCATGAGTTCCTGCCAAGGCAGCAGCTACTCTTCCTGGGGTTTATTATGGATCCCCATTAGTTCCTGCCAAGGCAGCAGCTACTCTTCCTGGGGTTTATTATGGATCCCCATTAGTTCCTGCCAAGGCAGCAGCTACTCTTCCTGGGGTTTATTATGGATCCCCATTAGTTCCTGCCAAGGCAGCAGCTACTCTTCCTGGGGTTTATTATGGATCCCCATTAGTTCCTGCCAAGGCAGCAGCTACTCTTCCTGGGGTTTATTAAGGATCCCCATTAGTTCCTGCCAAGGCAGCAGCTACTCTTCCTGGGGTTTATTAAGGATCCCCATTAGTTCCTGCCAAGGCAGCAGCTACTCTTCCTGGGGTTTATTAAGGATCCCCATTAGTTCCTGCCAAGGCAGCAGCTACTCTTCCTGGGGTTTATTAAGGATCCCCATTAGTTCCTGCCAAGGCAGCAGCTACTCTTCCTGGGGTTTATTAAGGATCCCCATTAGTTCCTGCCAAGGCAGCAGCTACTCTTCCTGGGGTTTATTAAGGATCCCCATTAGTTCCTGCCAAGGCAGCAGCTACTCTTCCTGGGGTTTATTAAGGATCCCCATTAGTTCCTGCCAAGGCAGCAGCTACTCTTCCTGGGGTTTATTATGGATCCCCATTAGTTCCTGCCAAGGCAGCAGCTACTCTTCCTGGGGTTTATTATGGATCCCCATTAGTTCCTGCCAAGGCAGCAGCTACTCTTCCTGGGGTTTATTATGGATCCCCATTAGTTCCTGCCAAGGCAGCAGCTACTCTTCCTGGGGTTTATTAAGGATCCCCCATTAGTTCCTGCCAAGGCAGCAGCTACTCTTCCTGGGGTTTATTAAGGATCCCCATTAGTTCCTGCCAAGGCAGCAGCTACTCTTCCTGGGGTTTATTAAGGATCCCCATTAGTTCCTGCCAAGGCAGCAGCTACTCTTCCTGGGGTTTATTAAGGATCCCCATTAGTTCCTGCCAAGGCAGCAGCTACTCTTCCTGGGGTTTATTAAGGATCCCCATTAGTTCCTGCCAAGGCAGCAGCTACTCTTCCTGGGGTTTATTAAGGATCCCCATTAGTTCCTGCCAAGGCAGCAGCTACTCTTCCTGGGGTTTATTAAGGATCCCCATTAGTTCCTGCCAAGGCAGCAGCTACTCTTCCTGGGGTTTATTAAGGATCCCCATTAGTTCCTGCCAAGGCAGCAGCTACTCTTCCTGGGGTTTATTAAGGATCCCCATTAGTTCCTGCCAAGGCAGCAGCTACTCTTCCTGGGGTTTATTAAGGATCCCCATTAGTTCCTGCCAAGGCAGCAGCTACTCTTCCTGGGGTTTATTATGGATCCCCATTAGTTCCTGCCAAGGCAGCAGCTACTCTTCCTGGGGTTTATTAAGTATCCCCATTAGTTCCTGCCAAGGCAGCAGCTACTCTTCCTGGGGTTTATTAAGGATCCCCATTAGTTCCTGCCAAGGCAGCAGCTACTCTTCCTGGGGTTTATTAAGGATCCCCATTAGTTCCTGCCAAGGCAGCAGCTACTCTTCCTGGGGTTTATTATGGATCCCCATTAGTTCCTGCCAAGGCAGCAGCTACTCTTCCTGGGGTTTATTAAGGATCCCCATTAGTTCCTGCCAAGGCAGCAGCTACTCTTCCTGGGGTTTATTAAGGATCCCCATTAGTTCCTGCCAAGGCAGCAGCTACTCTTCCTGGGGTTTATTAAGGATCCCCATTAGTTCCTGCCAAGGCAGCAGCTACTCTTCCTGGGGTTTATTATGGATCCCCATTAGTTCCTGCCAAGGCAGCAGCTTCTCTTCCTGTGGTTTATTAAGGATCCCCATTAGTTCCTGCCAAGGCAGCAGCTACTCTTCCTGGGGTTTATTAAGGATCCCCATTAGTTCCTGCCAAGGCAGCAGCTACTCTTCCTGGGGTTTATTAAGGATCCCCATTAGTTCCTGCCAAGGCAGCAGCTACTCTTCCTGGGGTTTATTAAGGATCCCCATTAGTTCCTGCCAAGGCAGCAGCTACTCTTCCTGGGGTTTATTAAGGATCCCCATTAGTTCCTGCCAAGGCAGCAGCTACTCTTCCTGGGGTTTATTAAGGATCCCCATTAGTTCCTGCCAAGGCAGCAGCTACTCTTCCTGGGGTTTATTAAGGATCCCCATTAGTTCCTGCCAAGGCAGCAGCTACTCTTCCTGGGGTTTATTATGGATCCCCATTAGTTCCTGCCAAGGCAGCAGCTACTCTTCCTGGGGTTTATTAAGGATCCCCATTAGTTCCTGCCAAGGCAGCAGCTACTCTTCCTGGGGTTTATTATGGATCCCCATTAGTTCCTGCCAAGGCAGCAGCTACTCTTCCTGGGGTCCAAACACATTAAGACACTTACATTACATATAAAAACTAAAGATAAAACAGTATCATCATATAACATTATTACACCATCTACTACTGGTAGACCTACTACTATTACACCACTACATATCTACTACTGGTAGACCTACTACTATTACACCACTACATATCTACTACTGGTAGACCTACTACTATTACACCACTACATATCTACTACTGGTAGACCTACTACTATTACACCACTACATATCTACTACTGGTAGACCTACTACTATTACACCACTACATATCTACTACTGGTAGACCTACTACTATTACACCACTACATATCTACTACTGGTAGACCTACTACTATTACACCAGTACATATCTACTACTGGTAGACCTACTACTATTACACCACTACATATCTACTACTGGTAGACCTACTACTATTACACCACTACATATCTACTACTGGTAGACCTACTACTATTACACCACTACATATCTACTACTGGTAGACCTACTACTATTACACCACTACATATCTACTACTGGTAGACCTACTACTATTACTCCACTACATATCTACTACTGGTAGACCTACTACTATTACACCACTACATATCTACTACTGGTAGACCTACTACTATTACACCACTACATATCTACTACTGGTAGACCTACTACTATTACACCACTACATATCTACTACTGGTAGACCTACTACTATTACACCACTACATATCTACTACTGGTAGACCTACTACTATTACACCACTACATATCTACTACTGGTAGACCTACTACTATTACACCACTACATATCTACTACTGGTAGACCTCCTACTATTACACCACTACATATCTACTACTGGTAGACCTACTACTATTACACCACTACATATCTACTACTGGTAGACCTACTACTATTACACCACTACATATCTACTACTGGTAGACCTACTACTATTACACCACTACATATCTACTACTGGTAGACCTACTACTATTACACCACTACATATCTACTACTGGTAGACCTACTACTATTACACCACTACATATCTACTACTGGTAGACCTACTACTATTACTATGTGTGCATATCTACAATACAACATGTTGAATACCACCAGACACCGTGAAGGTGTTTGTGTGCACGACTCCCATCCTAAGCCCCCGTTCAGTAGAGCAGAACAGAGCTGTGTGAAGGTGTCTGCGTTTGTGGACTCCCATCCTAAGCCCCCGTTCAGTAGAGCAGAACAGAACTGTGTGAAGGTGTCTGCGTTTGTGGACTCCCATCCTAAGCCCCCGTTCAGTAGAGCAGAACAGAGCTGTGTGAAGGTGTCTGCATTTTTGTGTGCACGACTCCCATCCTAAGCCCCCGTTCAGTAGAGCAGAACAGAGCTGTGTGAAGGTGTCTGCGTTTGTGGACTCCCATCCTAAGCCCCCGTTCAGTAGAGCAGAACAGAGCTGTGTGAAGGTGTCTGCGTTTGTGGACTCCCATCCTAAGCCCCCATTCAGTAGATCAGAACAGAGCTGTGTGAAGGTGTCTGCGTTTGTGTGCACGACTCCCATCCTAAGCCCCCGTTCAGTAGAGCAGAACAGAGCTGTGTGTGTGTGTGCGAGCTTTGGATCAAAGCAGGGGTGTGCGTCTCATCAGCACACACACACAGCACAGCTGCCACAGAAGATGAAAATCCCTATGGCTGGGCCCCTCCTCCCCTAATGCCTATATGATCCCACTGCTGTGATTCCTGTCTGAATCCAGTCTTCTCACAGGACTGCTCTATACTTTAAGCCCTACAAAATCTGTATTTTTTTTTGATCAGATGTATTTTTTGCCATTTTCCGTTTAGTTCTTTCCCAAACTACGTTTTTTGTTTTTCCTAGTTTAAAAAAAATGTCACTCTCAAAATCACACTTAATTTTAAAAAATAATAATAATTGAAAAACAACGCTTAAACCACATCAGGAGACCATTTTTGAGGTCTGGGATAAAATCTAAGAAATTTAGATTTTTGTGTGTAGTTACCCTTTTAATTAAACTGGGCACCAGCCAGACACTGCTATTTGGTTAGCGTTGTTTGTGTAGCGCTCATGTGATTGCAGAGTGTGCAAAACGAATGGCCACTAGATTGACGCAAATAATCCTGATGTCACAAAGTGTAGACTAGACATGTGCGTGCCACACAACACACAGAGAAGGGCATTCCTGTGCCCTTTCAGAAAGTGTCAGGAAAATACCAATGTCTTATGATTAACTTGGGCAAATTTAATTCATTTTAGTTTAATAGATTTTTGAATAATGTTGAATTACGTTTATCATGTCTGGATTCCGTGATTCCATCCCGAGTTTTCTGCAGTGCAGATTTTATATTTTATACCCTACTGGTGGGGTGACCATATGTGCTCGGTCTCTCTCTGTCTGTGGCTCTCTCTCTGACTCTGGCTCTCTCTCTGACTCTGGCTCTCTCTCTGTCTGTGGCTCTCTCTCTGTCTGTGGCTCTCTCTCTGACTCTGGCTCTCTCTCTGTCTCTGGCTCTCTCTCTGGCTCTCTCTCTGTCTCTGGCTCTGTCTCTGGCTCTCTCTCTGTCTCTGGCTCTCTCTCTGGCTCTCTCTCTGTCTCTGGCTCTCTCTCTGTCTCTGGCTCTCTCTCTGGCTCTCTCTCTGTCTCTGTCTCTCTCTCTGGCTCTGTCTCTGACTCTCTCTCTGGCTCTCTCTCTCTCTGGCTCTCTCTCTCTCTCTCTGGCTCTCTCTCTGTCTCTGGCTCTCTCTCTGGCTCTCTCTCTGTCTGTGGCTCTGGCTCTCTCTCTGTCTCTGGCTCTCTCTCTGGCTCTGCCATTTTCCAGGAGCTGCATAATCTCACTCAGTTAGACTTCACCTACTTATCTCTTCACAGCCACTACCCAACTTGAGTGCTTTGTATTGGGGACCACTTGTGGAAAGCCATGCTGTACGTGCAAAGTGCATATCTTTTCACAATTCCCTTTCAAGACTGGCTCTGGCTTGCAAGCTCTTTTCAAAACTCCAGTTTGACCTTAAGCCCCTTTTCACACCCTAGCGGGGGCTGTGATTAATGTGGGTCTACCTGGATTTAGGTGAGAGCTTTAAGTCAGGACTTTCATAGCCTAGTCTGCTTTCAGAGTGTACCGAGGCTGTCAGAGCTCTGTCTGAGAGAGGTATGTTTATCGAAAGGACGTCTCTGTGCCATTGTGTTCCCCTTGTACACGGTTTCAGAGACTGGAGCTGAAATACACAAGATATGGTATGATTCTGCTTTGTTCTCTTACCTTCCTCCTCTACCTCTATCCTTCTACAGAGCAGTTCTGTTACCTTCCTCCTCTACCTCTATCCTTCTACAGAGTCGTTCTGTTACCTTTCTCCTCCACCTCTATCCTTCTACAGAGCAGTTCTGTTACCTTTCTCCTCTACCTCTATCCTTCTACAGAGTCGTTCTGTTACCTTTCTCCTCTACCTCTATCCTTCTACAGAGTCGTTCTGTTACCTTTCTCCTCTACCTCTATCCTTCTACAGAGCAGTTCTGTTACCTTTCTCCTCTAAAATACAAAAATGAGACAAGCAATGGGAATCTGTTAACCAAAGTATTTGATCTAATTGTGTACTATTTACAGTTGAAGACGGACGTTTACATACACCTTAGCCAAATATATTTAAACTCAGTTTTTCACAATTTGTGACATTTAATCCTAGTAAAAATTCTCTGTCTTAGGTCAGTTAGGTTCACCACTTTATTTTAAGAATGTGAAATGTCAGAATAATAGTAGAGAGAATGATTTATTTTATTTATTTCATCACATTCCCAGTGGTTCATAAGTTTACATACACTCAATTAGTATTTGGTAGCATTGCCTTTAAATTGTTTAACTTGGGTCAAATGTTTTGGATAGTCTTCCACAAGATCCCACAATAAGTTGGGCCCATTCGTCCTGACAGAGCTGGTGTAACTGAGTCGGGTTTGTAGGCCTCCTTGCTCGCACATGCTTTTTCAGTTCAGCCCACACATTTTCTATGGGATTGAGGTCAGGGCTTTGTGATGGCCACTCCAATACCTTGACTTTTGTCCTTATTTGCCACAACTTTGGAGTCATCATTTTCCATCCTCATGAAGCTATCTATTTTGTGAAGTGTCCCTCCTGCAGCAAAGCACCGCCACAACGTGATGCTGCCACCCCCGTGCTTCAGGATTGGATGGTGTTCTTTGGCCTGCAAGCCTCCCCCTTTCTCCTCCAAACATAACGATGGTCATTATGGCCAAACAGTTCTATTTTTGTCTCATCAGACCAGAGGACATTTCTCCAAAAGTACGATCTTTGTCCCCATGTGCAGTTGCAAACCGTAGTCTGGCTTTTATATGGCAGTTTTGGAGCAGTGGCTTCTTCCTTGCTGAGCAGCCTTTCAGGTTATGTCAATATTGGACTTGTTTTACTGTGGATATAGATACTTTTGTACCTGTTTCCTCCAGCATCTTCACAGGGTCCTTTGCTGTTGTTCTGGGATTGATTTGCACTTTTCGCACCAAAAGACGTTCAACTCTAGGAGACAGAGCGCGTCTCCTTCCTGAGCGGTAGGATGGCTGCGTGGTCCCATGGTGTTTAAACTTGCGTACTATTGTTTGTACAGATGAACGTGGTACCTTCAGGAGTTTGTAAATTGCTCCCAAGGATGAACCAGACTTGTGGAGGTCTACAAGTTTTTTTCCAAGGTCTAGGCTGATTTCTTTAGATTTTCCATGATCTCAAGCAAAGAGGCACTGAGTTTGAAGGTAGGCCTTGAAATAAATCCACCTCCAATTGACTCAAATTATGTCAATTAGTCTATCAGAAGCTTCTAAAGCCATTACATAATTTTCTGTAATTTTCCAAGCTGTTTAAAGGTACAGTCAACTTAGTGTATGTAAACTTCTGACCCACTGGAATTGGGATACAGTGAATTATAAGTGAAATAATCTGTCTGTAAACAATTGTTGTAAAAATGACTTGTCTTGCACAAAGTAGATGTCCTAACCGACATGCCAAAACTATAGTTTGTTAATAAGAAATTTGTGGAGTGGTTGAAAATGAGTTTTAATGACTCCAACCTAAGTGTATGTAAACTTCCGACTTCAACTGTATTATTAAAGATTGGAGAGGAAGGAGAAGAGAGTGAGAAGGAAACATTAAGGGAGTAAAGGAGAGTGTAGGAGAGGGAGGTGGAAAGTTAAAGGAAGGAAGGGGTGAAGGAAGGGAAGAAGGAAGGAAGGGAAGAAGGAAGGAAGGGAATAAAGAAGGAAGGGAAGAAAGAAAGAAAGAAGGAAGGGAAGAAAGAAAGAGAAGGAAGGGAAGAAAGAAAGAAGGAAGGGAAGAAAGAAAGAAAGAAAGAAGGAAGGGAAGAAAGAAAGACAGAAGGAAGGGAAGAAAGAAAGAAGGAAGGGAAGAAAGAAGAAGAAGGAAGGGAAGAAAGAAAGAAGGAAGGGAAGAAGAAAGAAAGAAGAAAGAAGGAAGGGAAGAAAAGAAGGAAGGAAGAAAGAAAAAAGAAAGAAGGAAGGGAAGAAAGAAGGAAGGGAAGAAAGAAAGAAAGAAGAAGGGAAAGAAGAAAAGAAGGAAAGAAAAGAGAAGAAGAGAAAGAAGAAGGAAGGGAAAAATGAGGAAAGAAAGGGAAGAAAGAAAGAAGGAAAAGAAAGAAAAGAAAGAAAGGAAAAAGACAGGAAGGAAGGAAGGAAGGGGGAAGAAGAAAGGAAGGGAAGAAGAAGAAAGAGAAGGAAGGAAAGAAAGAAGGGAAGGGAAGAAAGAAGGAAGGGAAGAAAGAAGGAAGGGAAGAAGAAGGAAGGGAAGAAAGAAAGAAGGAAGGGAAGAAAGAAAGAAAGAAGGAAGGGAAGAAAGAAAGAAAGAAGGGAAGAAAGAAAAGAAGGAGGGGAAGAAAGAAAGAAGGAAAGAGAAGAAAGAAGGAAAGAAAAGAAGTAAGGAAGGGAAGACAGAAAGGAAGGGAAGAAGGAAGGAAGGGAGAAGAAAGGAAGGGAAGAAGAAGGAAGGGAAGAAGGAAGGAAGGGAAGAAGGAAGGAAGGGAAGGAAAGAAGGAAGGGAAGGGAAGGAAGGAAAGGAAGGAAGGAAGAAGGAAGGAAGGAAAGAAGGAAAGAAGAAAGGAAGGAAGAAGAAGGAAGGGAGAAAGAAAGAAGGAAGGGAAGAAAGAAGAAGAAGGAAGGGAAGAAAGAAGAAAGAAGGAAGGAAGAAAGAAAGAAGGAAGGGAAGAAAGAAAGAAAGAAGGAAGGGAAGAAAGAAAGAAGGAAGGAAAGAAAGAAAGAAGGAGGGAAGAAAGAAAGAAAGAAAGAAAGAAGGAAAGAAAGAAAGAAAGAAGGAAGGAAGGAAAGAAAGAAGGA